>NC_135855.1:3872500-4115000 GCF_031162955.1 Sander vitreus | reverse complement strand
CAGAGAATATCCAGTAATAGGCTCCCAAAAATCACAGAGCTGGATGTCTGACAACTCGGTGACATTAAAAAAGCAAGCAAGCAAAGTGAGCTTTGAAATGCAAAGCACAAAACATGTGTGCCAGTGCAGTGCTTATTTCACTTCTGTTTATGGTTTGTTTAGCTCTCAAGCAACCAGGTTTGGTGACTAGTTTGTGTGCCATTTAGAATCAAAAACTCCACACACACACTTTTTCCCCTGGCAGCAGAATGACACAGTATATCTGACAAACTCGCTCAGTCATTGATTATACAATAAGATCAATTTGGGAATATGAAGGTGGTAAGGCTGATTCTCATGATCTCTGTGTGTGTGTGTGTGTGTGTGTGTGTGTGTGCGTGTGCGTACAGCGTGTGTGTGTTTCAGGGCGACGTCCCCGTGGTTTGGAGCATATGTTGGGCCGTGCTAAAGTCACAGGGTTAAGTAGGATTCAGACCAGGGAATACACTGCTGCAGATCTGGCACTAATACAGCAGTGCACTACCACCAACACATGCATGAGTGCACAGTAGCACAGAGGTATCACCAGCTGTTTAGGCCACATTAAGGCCACCATGATAATTCCACATATACATCACTGTACTCATAAAAGTGGGGTGTGTGAGAAATATTGATATTGTTCATAAGAGAGAATAAATATAGTGTGTTGGGTGTTTTTCAATTAGTATACTCATGTGTGTATGGGGTACACTATGATACGGTATGTGACACAACAGAAGCAATATCAATCAATCAATCAATTTTTATTTGTCACATGAAATGGTACCAAGGAAATATACAAATAAAATGTTATCCCATCAGCTCCTTTAACGGGAGCGTGCCTATGTTCCCACATTTCTAAGGTTCTTTTTCAAAATTAGGCCCTATGTTCGCCCAACCCCTAACCCACCCTAACCCTAACCCTTGAAGGGAAATGTAGGAACACAAGACCTCATTTTGAAAATGTCCTAGAAATGTGGGAACATAGGGCTGACCCCCCTTTAACTTGCAAGATTCATCATGAAGCCGCCACAAAATGTTGCCGCCAGATCAGCACACAGAAAAGGAGTCAGTTGAATGGCACCTGCTCTCCAGAATCCAGCTAAGTCTCGGTGAAAGGACACCACAGCTTCCGGCATCCCGTTAGAAACAGGACGCAGGCACAGAGGCACGGAGGCCACCCAGCTCACAGTCTGACGCATGCACACTGGTCAGCAGGACGCCCAGCAGAGAAGATCTCAGTGGGTGTTCAATTCCTCCACGGTGCCCCCTCTGATGTAAAGATGGAGATAGAGAGCAGAGATGGTCTTGCTAGTCAGGATTGAAGCCACACACAAGCAAATAAGACACAACACTGGGAAATAAACCATTCACATCTATGTCAAATTGAAACTCTGCTATCAAAACCTAACAATCCTTTGTCAAAATGTCACTCTGATGACAAAATGATACCCACTTGCATCATATGAATACACTTTCAAATCAGTAGCAACACGCTAGTCTAATTTATATAAAAAAATGCAGTCTTTTGTTTTCAATGTTTTTATTCAGTTCCACACAGGGCATGTTTTCACAACAACCAAAAAATTAAATACTGAATTCAAAATCATTACATTACAGTAGTATATTTTACAGTACAGTAAATTCAGTTAAATCAAAAATAAAACAAACAGTACACTACTGTAAACACAGTCAAACACAATTGTGTGCAAGTGGGCTTATGGATCCTGCTGTCTGTTGGGGTCTGGCCACAGGATCTCATCAACATCACAAGCAATGTCTTCTCTCGCTAAGCATCGGGGGAAATATCCCCTTGTGTGCCGAATCCATCCCTGGATTGACCTCACCTCAATGTCTCCGCAGGCCTGTTCCATTGCCTGCAGAAGAGGCATACGGGCATGTGGTTGGCGGTCATATACGCGCCATCTCCAAGCGGAAACTAATTTCTCGATAGGATTTAGAAATGGCGAGTAAGGGGGCAAGTACACAACTTCAAATTGATCATGGTTGGTGAACCAGTTCTGGACCAGAGCAGCCCGATGGAAACTAACATCATCCCAGACAACAACAAACCTGGGCTGCTCTGGTCCATCCTGTACAACTGCATCATGAAGTGCATCTAGAAATGTGATTATGTGTTGCGCATTATAGGGACCCAGTTTGGCATGATGGTGCAGTAGCCCTCGAAGACTTATGGTAGCACACGATGTGATATTTCCCCGGCGCTGCCCCGGGACGTGCACAATTGCCCTTTGGCCAATTATATTACGTCCCCGTCGTCTGTTTTTGCTAAGGTTGAATCCAGCCTCGTCAATGTAAATACATTCATGCGGCTGGGCAGCTCCATCCATGTCCAAGATTCTCTGTAACAAAAAATACATATTGTGGATGGCTTTACTCGAATCACACACCTACACTACTACACATACAGAACCGACCCACCCCACCACACAGGTACCTGTGTAGCTTTCTGAATGTATCTACAGTGGGTATAGAAAAGAATCACCCCCCTTTAAAATAATCACATTTTGTTGCTTTGCAGCCTGAAATGAAGACAGACACAGTTTTTGTTTCATTCAGATGTATTTACTCAGTACAACGTATAACATCCAAGTGAAAGATATAACACCAACATGTCAGAAAAAAATTAAAAAAAACAATCACTGAGTTGGAAAAAGGATCACCCCCTTGTTTCAGTATTTTGTTGAACCACCTTTTGCTTTAATTACAGCCTTTAGTCTGTTGGGATATGTCTCTACTAACTTTGCACATCTAGACATTGCAATATTTGACCACTCTTCTTTGCAGAACTGCTCAAGTTCAGTTAAATTTGATGGTGAACGTTTGTGGACTGCTGTCTTCAAGTGATTCCACAGATTTTCAAGGGGGTTTAAGTCTGGGTTCTGACTAGGCCATGCAAGGACATTCACCTTTTTCTCCTTCAACCACTGTGTGGTCAGTTTTGCTGTGTGCTTTGGGTCATTGTCATGTTGGAAGGTAAATCTTTTTCCCATTGACAACTTTCTGGTAGAGAACAGCAGATTTTCCTCAAGAATTTGACAGTATTTTGCCCCATCAATTTTTCCTTCTATCCTGACAAGTGCTCCAGTCCCTGCTGCAGAGAAACAACCCCATAACATGATATTACCACCTCCATGCTTTACTGTAGGAATGGTGTTATTTGGATGGTGAGCTGTATTGGATTTTCGCCAGACATATCGTTTGGCATTGAGGCCAAATAATTCAATTTTAGTCTCATCTGACCATAACACCTTTTTCCACGTGGCCTAAGTATCTTCAAGGTGCGTTTTGGCAAAGCTCAGTCGTGACTGCATGTGGCCTTTCTTGAGGAGTGGCTTTTTTCTTGTGGAGAATTTGTGATATTGTTATCACATGCACACAATAACAACTCTTTGTCATGAATTCCTGCAACTGCTTCAGAGTTGCTGTAGGCCTCTTGGTAGCCTCTCTGACCAGTTTCCTCCTGGCTCTTTCATCCAGTTTGGAGCGACGTCCTGACCCAGGGAGGGTCTGTGTTGTACCAAATAACTTCCACTTCTTAATAATAGACTTCACTGTGCTTCTAGGCACTGATAAAGCCTTTGAATTTTTTTTGTATCCATCTCCTGACTTGTGCCACAACTTTATCCCGGAGATCTTTTCACAATGCCTTGCCACCCATAGTTGATTGTTTTCTTCAGTTGCACGACCAAGGCCTGAAATGCTTCAGGAAAAGCTTGTTTCATGCTGAACTAATCAAAATGACCACAGCTGATCACAGTTGAAAGGCAATTGGCTTTGTGTGCTATTGAGAAGGTGATTAACTACACCTGGTTGGGTTTACAAGTCATTTTTAGGAGGGGATGATTCTTTTTCCAACTCAGTGATTCTGTTTTTTTAATTTGTAATTTTTTTTTTTCTGTCAAGTTGGTATTATATCTTTCACTTGGATGTCATAAGTTGTAAATACAGCTGAATATAACAAAAATTGTTTTTGTCAGTTTTCATTTCAGGCTGCAAAGCAACAAAATGTGATTATTTTAAAGGGGAGTGATTCTTTTCTATACCCACTGTATGTGGTACTAATCCAGTGGTACATATTCATCTGTTACTGGACTGCACCCATTCTTTATTGTAAATGTAAAGGACTGAAACACTTACCTGTACATATTCATGTTGAAGTTCTTTGACCCTGACACTGTTCCTCTCAAATGGGACCCTGTACAATTGCTTCATGGTCAAGTTGTGCTTTACCAAGATGCGTCTGATAGTTGTAATGCTTACTCGATTTATGTTGTTGAATACTTGCCTATCTGCAAGTATTTGTTGCTGTAGCTGGTGGAGACGGATTGCATTGTTTGCTCTGACTAGGTTCACTATGGCAAGGTCCTGCTGTTGGGTGAACAGGCGTTGGCGGCCACCCCCAGTAGGTCTTCTAGCCATTCTGTAGAAAAATGCAACCACAAATTGTTCTCATTTGCTTCTTTTTTATAGTACTGTGTATACTGAACTTTACTGTATTTACCATACACAGTACTGAAACATCTCAACACGTTATCACGGTATGTTTCACAAAACTACCACTTTTGTTGGAAAAGGAGCATTAGACACCCTGGAATACAATACAGAGTAGAGTAGAGAGTTGAAGACATACCTGTTTTCCAGTTGGAATGTCCTTATTATGGATGAAACTGTGAAACGGCTTAGATTAGGATGGACTTTCTGCCCAGCTTCCCTCATACTCAGGCCATGGTTTATGACATTGTCCACCAAAGTTGCTCTTATGTCATCCAAAATAATGGTCCTTGCGTGGCCTCTTCGACCACGTCCTCCTCTCTCTCTCTCTCTCTCTCTCGCTCTCTCTCTCTCTCTCTCGGTCTTCCTCTTCCTCTGCCTCTAACTCTCCCTGCCTCCATGCTTGCAAAGTTCTCAAAATGGCTTAACTGAAGCCTTTTTGTAACTGACTGATTGGTGTTCAGTTTTGTAAGTAAGTATTTTCAGGTGTGTGTCTACGTCTTTTCAATTAACCAATGTGTGTTGTATTTTGAATAGATGTGTTTTCCCAATGGTACCCTGAGATTTCATTTTTGAACTAAGTGTCTTATGTATGAAATAGTGTGTAGAGTCTAAGAGCAAGTGTGTTGCAGAAACCACTTTTAACCACTTGGGGTCAAAAGAAAGCAAACAGTTGCTTTGTATAGGCGTCATGGCTAACATTATGTATTAACATAAAATCACCAAAGAGGCATTTGTGTAGGACAGTATCATACTGAATATATGGAAATGTGTGTATGGGACAGTATAGGGCTGTGTGTGCATGGTTATGATGCTGTTTATGAGGGCAAGTATAATTTATGTCCTGCCATGCAAACTGGTAGATGGGCACGTGGAAATGCCCACACACACACACACACACACACACACACACACACACACACACACACACACACACAAATGAGCTCTGTGTATGAATATAATCACTTAAACAGTACTAAGGGTAGGAAGGTCCCGTGTGTGTGTGTGTGTGTGTGTGTGTGTGTGTGTGTGTGCGTGTGTTTCTTTGTGTGTGTGTGTGTGTGTGTGTGTGTGTGTTTGTGTGTTTGTTTGTGTTTGTGTTTGTGTGTGCGTGTGCGTGTGCTTGGAGTTGCCCCAGCCTTAACATTTTGGCCCAGCTGGGTCAGTGTCCATCGTCACGCTCCAGCCCCCAGGCAGTGACATCCAGACCCTTGATCTCCATTTCTTTCTGCCACACAAACACATTTTCTGCAACCTGCAATAGATGATGATTGTAATCTAAAATAAATGAAAGGAAAAAAAACACAGTTGGGGGGGGCATAGAAAGAGATGGGGGACCAGAAGGGAGAGAGACAGAGAGCATTATCACCTTGGCCGAGCATCAGGAGTTAGAAAAAAAAAAGAGTGGGAGAGAGAATAGAAGGTCCATGGGCAAATTCATCTTCCCCTGCTACAATCAATCTCTGGCCAAAAGAAATACACAATAACTAGGCAGGAAGAGGCCAAGATTAATGGGCCACCGACATCTCCACTGACCAGCATCCACCTCCACCCAACACCACCTCTCTCTCTCTCTCTCTCTCTCTCTCTCTCTCTCTCTCTCTCTCTCTCTCTCTCTCTCTCGCCCTCTTTCTTTCTTCAGCCTGTCTCTCTCACCCCATCCCCCTCTTTCACCCCTCACACTCTGGCTCTCCCTCTCCCTCAGGAAAGCCCCATACTTCTTTCCGATGGACACCCCCCCCCCTGCTCCCCCCACACACACCTTGTCTCTGCCACATGCAGTGATCGATCGTTTCTGCTGACTGTTTAACAAGTGCATTAGCAAGCTTTAATGAGAGCGGCCAGTCACTGAGCAAATGCATGCAAGGGCAAACAAGGCCAGGCATGCCCACTAACTCCCAGCTACCCAGCTTGGAGCAAAAGGGAAAAATGGCTTGAGGAGGATATTTTGGATACCATTTCACTTTTATGTTTACATTTACATTTTAAAAATATGCCATGAAGAAAAGGCAACAGAAACTAATTACCAAAGGCTCAGCAATTGACATCCTCTGGGGCCATATAGGAACATGTTCATTAAGTTTTTGATACTTTAAAAAGGCAACTCATTCTCTATTTAGTTAGTAAATTACAATGTCTACAACAAGGCTTTTTCCATTATCATTAACAGAGTCGAAAGACAGAAAAGAGAGAGAAATGGGGAACAACTACTGGTGGAATACTAAAGTACTGTACTTAAGTACAAATTTTAGGTACTTGTACTTTACTTGAGTCTTTTCTTTTCATGCCACTTTCTACTCCGCTACATTTCAGAGAGAAATATTGTACTTTTTACTCCACTACATTCATCTGACAGCGTTAGTTACTAGTTATTAGTCATGCAGTTATACAATAAGGTGATTTAACGTACATTTTCCTGATGATACCTACTTTTACTTAAGTAACATTTTCAATGCAGGACTTTTACAGTAGTATTTTCACAGTGTGTGGTATAAGTACTTTTACTTAAGTGAAGGATCAGAATACTTCTTCTTGTACTGTCTTTTAAAGGTCCCATATCATGCTTATTTTCAGGTCAATATTTGTATTTTGGTTTCTACTAGAACATGTTTACACATTCTTTTTCTCAAACTGTCTGAATATACCTGTATTCCCCCCCTGTCTGAAACGCTCTGTTTTAGCGCCTGTCTCTTTAAGCCCCTCTCCCAAAAGTAGTAGTGTACTGTAGTGCCACTTTCTACCTATATATATATATATATATATATATGTATACATATATAGTATAGTTGTGACATCACAACCGTACAGGAAGTCCTGATGGCTCGTTTAAAGACAGTTTCTTTAAACGGGCTGTGTGCATTTCTCTGGAGATTGAGCACTTTGATACTTTCACAGTATTTAAATAGCATCTTGTCCTTCTTTATAATCAAGAAATACATGGAAATTAAATCATTTACAATATGGCACCTTTAAGGAAAGTCGAAAAGCTAAATGCAATGACGGATTAGCCGGTGGATTATTATGGAGGGAATTCACTTCACTTGGAACTGTAGTACAAAGACAAGAAGCTAAGTCAAATAGAATGTGGTCACTTCTCCCCACAGCAGACTGAGGAGGAAAGCTGTTGCAGTGGAGAGTAGGACCTGTTGATGATAGACTTGGAAAGTCTAGATTTGTCAATGGATGAGAGTATGAAATGAAGTGACAACCAATGAATTTGCAGGTCTGATCAACGTGTGTTCCACTATGCTCCAGCCAACTAGATCAAACGTTCCACTCTACATATAGTAAGAAAAAGCAATATGTGTGACCTACCAGCAATAAAATCTAGCATCTGTATACATTTTCCTATGACCCACCATGATCCACATTACAATGGTAACATTAGCTGAGAGAAAAAAGCCGGAAAGTTGCCGTGGATGTAGATCCCTACGTAGTTAGACAACATGGCTATTCCAGGGTGCTACTTTCAGTTTTTACTTTTGCTCAGACACAGAGACAACCGATGATGATTCATGTCAAAATCCTTGGATGTGGATGCTCGCACAGCTTGCCCCGATACAGTTGTTCTTTCGTTTCCCCCGAATCTCAGTGCAAAGTTAGCATGACCCATATATAGAGTCACAATAGCCACATTAATAGGAAATACACACCAGAATGTTCCTTTCAACCCCTAGGTTCAGGGTGCCCCAGAATGTATTATTTTTTTATTTTTAGGTTAGTTTTCCACTAATGCCAGTAATGTAAAGTTTAAAAGGTGGTATCTGAAGTTGACCAGAGACGTCCCACTTCTATCATCAGCCCTGCAGTTACCAGGGCCACGTTCAGACCTGACAAAACGTAGCAACGCATTTTTTTAAAACTGAAACTGGGGGTGCGTTGAACACCCTGTTGTGGGCACAGGCGCTCTGCCTTTTTATTACCACGGGTTTACAGACACGTCTCTGCTGATTGGTTATCACCTGTGACACAACCAATAAACGAGAGAAACACCCACCAAACGAGAGAAAACATATCTCAAAGCCCGTTGCACACCGTTTCACACCGTTCCGAGGAAACATGTCGTTCAACACGGAAACCGTAGCTAAACGTTGCACACCGTTTTTGAGATTGGACGTGTCCCTGTCCTTCCCCGCCCACCTGCTCACCTGTGCCCACTTTCCTCATCAGTCCTCCACATATTTAACCAGCCCATTTTCTTCGCCCCCTTGTCAGATCGTCCTAATTACTTTGGTTGGTTTCTTGCTTTGTGCTTTTGTGTTTGAGTGTGTCTTATCTAAATGTTTACCTAGGCCCATATTTATCAAGCTTTTCAAAGTGCCATTTTAGTCTTGTGCTGAGAATTCATGAAATGTACTCCTGCTTTCAAACTTTAGTATAAAAGCAAGTTATCAAATTTCAGTGTTCTTGTGAGTAATTCATACTGTAGAGGCTTGATAAATACAGACTCTGGACCTGTATCTACCTACCTTCCTGTCTGTCTACCTGCCTGCCTGTAATCATCAATAAATCCCTGAAGTTATCCTGCTGCCTCCACAGTCTGGCTTTGGGTCCAGTCCCCAGCTGTGACACTAAACAGTATACTGAAAATGTACTTAATTGGGTTACAATCAGGGGCTAAAGGGGGCCGAAACGATCTGGAACTGCATACCGGCACTTTGGAATAATAAGTAATTAATCTGATTGGCATTGGTTTAATACATGTTTCCTTCTGTGTCCATGAATAATGGAAATGTGGGATCAAACCACAACCTTCCGATTCCACCCATGAATAAACAACTCTGTTTGATGCTACAAAAACATGAAACAGTGGACAAGCCCCCAGCGCCTCAGAGCAGAGAATACTGCTTATTTTTTTACGATTTTGCAACCGAATTTTATATACTTTTTATATTTTTGCAAATCAACCAGATTTGGATTGATGGTTGAAAACACATTTTCCTGTGGCAAGAACACATTACGTTTTGCTTTACCAGGACTTTAAATGTGAAGCATGTAATCAGCTGTCCTTATTTGGGATATGGAGAAAGTCTATTTTTCTCACCTGTACAAATCAAACTCTTTCATACTGATTAAAATAAATATAAAACGGCATGGAACCGAAATAGATATCCCCCCCCATTTACTCCCGCAAGTGTACTTTATCAACCTCACTAGCTTTTTCTGTCACTGATAACTGTAGAAATGGCAGACCAAGCCCTGCTGTCCTCTATTTCTCATCCCATCCACACGCTCTGGTTAGAATACCCATTGACTGGGAGAAAATTATATTAGTACTTTAATTAAACCCTTCTCCATACGGAAGCCAGAGAGTAATGATCCCACTTTAGACAAATGAGAGAAGAATGTGAATATGAAAGTAATTTCTTATTATTGCTGCTAACAACACATTGTCATAACAATGTCACGTTTTTTGTTTTTTTTGCAGTCGCCTTTCTAAAATGAGCAGTGAAATAATTCCACTTTGGAGCGTAACTCTCGCCAAAATGCAACCTAGGGTCTTTTTGTGAATGTACCCGAATCAAACTTTTGTTTTTAAAGCATAACTAGGACGAAAGCACAACTTTTAAGATTGACCGTATTCTCGTTTTCGGTCGAATGGTCTTTTGAATGGGAGTGCTAGGGGCACTACCATGATAGCATCAAAATCACTATTTTTAAAACACTAAAAAGGCTCGACACAACATGAGACTTTGCTCCAAGTATCACCAGGGGCTCTACACATGAACTCGAGCATTGAGAACATTGTTTGTGTACACAGAGTTTACTAAACAGAAAGGTTTTGAACAACTCACTTTAGCAGTTGGTTTTTCCGCTCGCCGCCATCTTGCCAGTCAAAAAGTGTCGATCTCCAAATGCGAATGAACGCCTCTATTGATTTTAGTATTGTTTCTCATATGAGGCTCCTTCGAGCAAAGTTTCATGTTGTGTCGAGCCTTCTTAGTGTTTTAAAAATAGCTATTTTGAGGCTAGCATAAAAGTGCCCCTAGCACTCCCATTCAAAAGGCCATTTGACCGAAAACGAAAATACGGTACATCTTAAAATTGGCGTTTCCGTCCTAATTACGCTTTTAAGTGAAAGTTTGACTCGGGTACATTCACAAAAAGACCCTAGGTTGCATTTTGGCGAGAGTTACACTTTAAAGCAGATACGAGGAAGTTTACTGTCACGAGTCAATGCATTCGCAAGAGTTTGTTGTAGCAGCCAACGTAATAATAACTTCAACTGTAAACAGTTATGAACGGGGTCCGCCGGCCCAAGTCAAAGTGTTTATATAGCAGCTTTCATGAAACGCAAGGACACTTTACACATGTACTGGGGGACAAAAAGAAAATAGTAGGCCAACACAAACACAGACTGAAAAGAAATAAAATTGAATTTGAAGGGGGACGTAATTTCATGACAACCACGTCTGGCATTTTATTTACGTCAAGTTATTTAATGAAGGAGATAGACATATTACATACCTGTCTAAGAGGAGGAGGACCATTTCAGGGTCACTTTTTAATAACTTAAAATCCCATAATTGTCTCCCATCTTTTGAAAGCTTGACGGACGTCTGTCACTCTTTTAGCTTTTAGTTGTTCTTTATTTAATTTCCTTTTTTTCTGGATGGCCCTGCACTAGTATCAACACACAACTTCTGAAATAAAATTAAGATACAATTAGGCCTGTTTAAAGAAATCTCCTGTTACCTTTTACAGGGCTGGATACTCACTAGTCTTGCTTTGCCAGACCTACCTCCACAGCGCTGCAGAGTTTTACTGTAGAGCCGGTCTACCTGCCAAAAATCCTTTTGTGACTTTGCGAGAAAAATCTGACCCGGGCAGAGGCATTAATAAAAACTATTTAAACCAACCCGTTCTCATTCCGAACTTGTAAAATAAGGACGTTTGGACAGTGGCTGTCAGCGTCTAATGCGACGAAAAAGGCATCTTTCGGCGTGTTTGTCTAACGCACTGGGGAAAGCAGCAGTTAGATAGGATTTAGAGGGTAGTATTTCCGCATAAGGAGGTTGGTTGGGGTGGTGGATGGGTCAAACACAGGACTTTCACCCAGGAGAGCGGGGTTTGCGTCTCGCTTGCTATAGTCATTTTTTTTCTTTCCTCCAGAACCGTACGCCCACCCACGACCCTTTCCTAAACCCAACCGTCCCGTAGTTCCCTCGTGTCACGGAACCGTAAGTCCACCCACGACCTTTTCCTTAACATAACTGCGTCAAAAGGGACGGCAATAGTCCCGACCAAGCGCGTTTGCTTAAAACGCTAAAGGAGTCTTTTAGCGTCAATAAGAACGACAAATGCACCTGACCACGCGTCCATATTTTTCGAGATGGGTGTGAGAACGTGAGAACGTGTTGTTTACACATACTACATAAGAGTGACATGACACTGTCATAAATACATGACACAGTCATGAATCAGAATCAGAAAGGGTTTTATTGCCAAGTACGTTTTTTAACACATACAAGGAATTTGTTTTGGTGTTGTTGGTGCACGTCAAGCAGTTTCAGAAACATTTAAAAGTTCCTCATAATGACTTTAATAATTGAAATACAGCAGTGGGTGATTTAGGGGTCACATGTGCCTAATGGCTAGTCCACTTTGAAAACATAGCTTTTTCTATGCATGTTGGCCTTTCTTCCACATGTTGTCAGCGTTTTAGGTCACTGACAACAGAGTTTTGGAAAACCTGGGTGAAGATTTTTAGAAAGGTAGTTTTTGGATTCTCCAAACTATGGAGTGAGCAGAGGCCCACATCTCAGCAAGCGCGTTTTTTAATTGCACGTGGCCTTAAAAGTAATTTGCGTTAACTCGTTATTATCGCGTTCATTTTGACAGCCCTATTATTAGAATAATGATCCATTTTAGGTGGGTCTAAAAGGGAAAAAATTGTCGGTCCCAATTAATTTGCATCTAAAAGTTAAGAAACCTGAGTAAACATAATAGAACAAAAAAAGTTTAAGTTACCAAACACCAAAAAATTGCTTTTCCAAAGCATTACATTCCACTTTGTTTCCCTTAAAAGAGCTTATCTTCATAGAACTAGCACTACTTTCTGTGATGTATGCCATAGATCCAGGTCATGATGATTTATGCCAGCCTAAAAAGGCCTGTAAACTCCACTCCACTGCATATAAAAAGGTAGGAAAACTGAGTTTCACCGGGTTTAGCCTGCAACACATCTCTAGCAGGAATAAAGGTACAGGAGATAAGGGGGATAATAAATGAATCTGTTTGAAATCTAGCTGTTCCTTATCAACATCACGGGAAAGCAGTACATTCAGCCTTCCAATGGGAACGGCTTTGATTGTAGCAAATGGGTTGTAGTGTGTGTCATTATATATACTGTATATCCGAGTAATCATATCTGCTTCATTGTTTTACAGTGCATGCAGCCAGCTCTCCTATAAGTACCTGGTCATATCAGCAAACACAGCCCCAGCTGCCCTGTAGGAGAAAATAACAAGTGTACATGGTGAGTGTGTTCAGGGCCACATTTGTTATCTCTGTTTTCGGATTTTATACGTGCTTGTGCATGCACGGTCTGTGAGCGAGGGTGTGTTTGTGTTTTTCCATGGGCCCAAGAGATCACACCGAAGGCAAGGACTGAGCGAGAGCAGGTCCCCAGCCCACAGAGGTAAAAATTAATTTCTTGAGAGCCATATATCAACGGGCATTTGTTTAATGAGTGCCAGAGTGGAAAGATGTATAGAACATGTCAGGCGTCCACTTGCAATGCGTTGCGGGTAGCAGATAGTATCACAGAGTGTGACCGCTCACTCTGTCTCCCTGCTCGCCTCTTTTATCTCCAGCCTCCCTCGCCCCATTATAAATGAGAGAGTGAATGGAACAAGAGGTTAAAAAAAAAATAGAGGAAAAAGCAAAAGCGAAAATACACACAAAGTCTGTCTGCAACAGCGCTCAAATGTCTTCCCAATATTTGCAAAAACACACTGTGGCTTCTACGTGTGCGCATACAAACATGATGCAAAGCAAGATGCAACATCAGCAAAGAAGATGTACATGTGATATCTACAACAATTGAGTGGAACGAAATTGGACGTTTTGGAGGGAACCCGTTTCCTATAGCAATCTGTCTTAGCCAGGTATCAGCAGCTGATCTGCATTAATTTGTTATTTTTTATCAGTCACCCCTCAGCATGAGTCTTACACACACATCAACTCACTCTCACACACACACACACACACACACACACACACACACACACACACACACACACACACATAAAGAAACATGCTCCCTGGCATGCCTAACTAACCTGTATTTCCCCTCCTGGCAGATCCCCCAGCCTTTGTTAAGATATGTAAATGGGATGCATGGGGAGGACGTGTGGGTAATTAATTGTAACTGGGGGGATAATGTTGTTGTCAGAGATGTCTCTGGTTTGTGTAACATTTTTTAAGAGTAATGTGGTTAAACTGGGAGTGTCTGTTAGCGCTCAGTCTTAATTATACCGCGCTGGGACTGCTAAGGCTTAGCTAGCCTGCTCCCCTCCCTCCCCGGTTCTTTGTGATGTGTGTGTGTGTGTGTGTGTGTGTGTGCATTTTCGGAGAAAGAGAAATATATTATCCCAACTTTATGTGTACACAAGTGGAGTTCTTCACCAGCTGTAAAAAATTGACAGTTCTAATGAAACAAGCAAGTTCCAGTGGAAAAGGTTTTAGTGTTGAAATCACAATGTCGATTGGCCCAGTGTTGAAGAATACATTGTAGGTGTCGAATGAGGCAAGTTAAGGGGCCATCCACACGGAGATGCGTTTTGATGCAAACGCACGTTTTGCATCGTTTGGGCCGATCGTTCAAAGGAATTCTGAAAACGCACTTTTTTTGAAACCTGGTCCCAGGGTGAAAAAATTCGAAAAACGGATCCCTTTTGGCTTCGTTTGGACGGCGAAGCCGCATACGTGTGTATCGATGATGTCATCACCACACCCCTCAACCTCTAACGTTATGTAGCTAACGTTAAACATCGCTAAAGTAGCTGATGCTCCCACAGGGACGTAACGTTAACGTTAGTTGCTATGGTTAGCTGTTTATAAAGTGGAAGTAGACAACTTCTCAACTGGCTAGCTAATCTGTCTGCTTATCAACTCATTGAACGGATTATAGTAACTTTTAGCACGGCTAATTGTAGAAAGGCTACCACAAGACAAACGTGTAGATTATCAAAAAGACATTGGATCATTGATGTTTGTTTGACTGCCGATGTTAGCTAGCAGTGTTAGCTCTGCTAGCTAGCGTGCTGCAATCATGTCTGATGGCATACAGAATTGCAAAATAAAAAGCAATCCAACAGCACATTATACAATGTAAACAAAGACACGTTTTCTTGTGGTGAAAGTTATTATAGTCTATCATGTTATGATCGGGAGTGACTGAAGACTATGCTCTTCTTCTCCGTTTTTTGGTGAATTTCTGTAGCAGAAACAGCGCCACCTATAGGCCTGGAATATGAAGTAGCGTGTTGAGTCTTTTACAAATAGATCCGTTTGGACGCACATTTTTTTTGACACGGTTCCAGGGAAGACAGTGAAAAAAAAAGATTGTTTTGGTACGTGTGGACGTGGCCTAAACCGTAAAACTAAAAAAGGCACGGCATGACAAAAGTCCAATCCAAAAAGGGGAATCGAGGGGTTGCGGTAAGTTCAGTCATGTCTGCAAAAACAGAACAACAGAGAAGGCTTAATACTGTAAACATTTTTAGACAGCACAGATTACATCTATAAAATATATGGTAAAATGACTTTAGAAAAGAGCTTTGGTGAATTTTATGGACTAGCGCAGTGCCCATTTGGAACACATGCCTGTTCGGAATGGGCGGATTGTTTTGTTCCCATTGTTTAGTTTTTTTATAATGTTATCTTAGGTTGCTCGGCTTCAGCTCACCTACACTACGTGTCCCCTTTTCTTCCTTCTAGCCATCACATCCAGATAGCAAGGTAGCCCGAGCGGAGGAAGCAGGGAGCCTGTTAGGCCCGCTGCCCCTAGGAATTCACCTGACCTCTTGTCCACAGGGTTTTTCACTGAAAATTAGGCCCTATGTTCCCACAGCCCTATATTCCTACATTTCTAAGATTCTTTTTCCAAAATTAGGCCCTATGTTCCCACATTTACTTTTTCATAAATTTGTATCAGATTTTATCCCCCTAACCCCTAACCCTAACCCTAAAAAATCATGTGGGAGGATAGGGCTTAAATTGAAAGGAAATGTAGGAACACAATACCTAATTTTGAAAATGTCCTAGAAATGTGGGAGCATAGGGCTGTGGGACCATTGGGCTGTGGGACCACTGGGCTGACCCCGATGTAGCAACTCCCCGGCCCCGCTTCTGTACTGAACATGCAGGAGACACACACATGCACAGAGATTCCTCGATTTTTAGTTTGATATGGGCGAAAACTAAGATGATATAAGCGCTGCGCTTACTAGTTTTTTCAGTGCTCACAAAGTTATTGATGTTTAAATTAGTTTGGGCTATAGAGGATGCTGATTACTTTTAGAATATGGACAGTAAACCCCAGAAACATGCTTCACAAGACTGATTAAAGAAACACTGGTTCGAGAGATTGCAGTGAGTAACAGAAGCTAGTGGAACAGAGACTAGCTCGGACATGACGTCATGACTTTGGTTGTCTATGGCCTAAAAGCAGCTGGATTCCTCATCAAAGTAATGCTGCACAGAGATTTAGCCTGCACATACAACAGAAAACAATTGAAGTGAATCAAGTGAACAATGATTGGGTGAGACAACCTTTCCCATCTAATGCCACTTTCTCACAAGCATTAGCACTTTCTACATACAGCCCCATCCCAGCAAGTCATGTCGACCACAACTCTCTATCTGTCTTTCTCTCACACACATACATACTGTCAGCTAAAGCATGTTAACCAGGGTGTGAAAGCCCATCAGAGTATGTACTGTACACTGTATGAAGTCAGAGTGTGTGAAGGAGGGCATTACAGTGAATACTCCACTCACACACAATGTGCACACACACAAACACATTGTTTGTACTATATTACATTGGAGCTAAAAGCTTATTCAGGTTCCTATTCCTTGAGATTGAACATTTGAGTCAAAGTTGTCCTCAGCACCCCTGTCGCTGACACCACTCTGTGTTTGGGACATGCCACTAAGTGGGACCATTTCAAAAAAGCCTGCCAAGTGATAACATTTTGACATGATTTTGTCAGTTTCATTTTATTTCTTCTTCATGAAATAACTATTCAATGTATTTGGTTTGCAATTTTGTAGTTTTTTTTTAAACTTTCATTAACTTCACTTTCTCAGTGGTCATTTAAATATTGCAGATTAACGCTGCATGTTCCAAGATATTATATGAAAAAATGCAGCTGTAACAGAGAAGAACGTTCCATGACCACTAAATCTCTTTTTTGCACAAATATAGCAGTAAGTAATAAGTAGCGAGTAATGTAAAAAATAACATACAAAGGTGTATATATATATATATAAAGGTCTACATTGGTCGATTGTTTGTCCAGCTAAGGGAACTAGTTGGCAATGAGTAAAACATCAGGCCTGTATGAGTCTAGTGAATCACCCGAAAAAATAATATTTAATAGTCAAGTCAAATTATTTTAAATAAAAACAAACGTGAAGGAATTCCCCTGGCAAACACTTGGGATTTTTGGTTGTTAACGTACACATTCACGTTTATGTGTTCACAATAAGCAGGATGAGTGTGCATTGACTGAGATATATTGGGGAATATTTTCTCCTCTTTTCAAGACGGAGGTCTGCCCAAAACGTTGCTAGGCTCTATTGTGAAAAAACAATTGCTGAAGGGGTCCTAAAAGTCTCAAAATCTATTTAAAAATCGATAAGATGGCAACCCTGTTAATTCAGTGCTCCACTTATGGGACCTGTAGTTTATAACAAAAATGTTTGATTATTTCAATTAGTAATTGGTTTAAAATGATGGGGCGTTTAACTTTTACTGCCAGTACAGTTGTAGATGCTTATTTATCTGGACAGATATGAACAGAAAACCCAAGTATCATCTTCCCACAGTCGGAAATACCAATGAATGACGCTCTTTATTGCAAAACACATTGTCTGGCCAAAGTAGTGGAACGGAGGCCTGCTTAGAAATGGGGCCGGACTTCATCGCACTATAATCCCTAAATGGTCCATCCTGTTGCAATTAGTTTCTCCTTGAATCAAATCACTCTTCTCATCTGTCCTCCAATGGTCGGGACAGCTCCCAGCAGGGCGGGCCGAGTTAAGCAGTCAGCACTAACAGGGTTCGTTTAGCTCACCTGTCCGTCAAAAACTGCCATCTGGAAATACTCGCCTATTCCTGTCATCTCTATTGCGCCTCTGTCTTCTCAGTTCCCTCTGTTTTGATGTGTCCAGTCTCAACCTTTTAATACATGTCAAAATGCCGGTCCTTGTCGTGTCAAGCTCACGTCTACTTTCTGTGCCCACGACGTCTCTTGGTCTCAGTCGGTGTCCTCAACTTCCTTGATGTTCTTCTCTGTCACCCCCGTCTCCCTCTGCTGCCAGTTTGACTCAGTTAACGTCCCCTGGAGATCACGGCAGTGAGGGGTGATAGAACATAAGGTGACAGGATGGAGCTGTGTGTGTGTGTGTGTGTGTGTGTGTGTGTGTGTGTGTGTGTGTGTGTGTGTGTGTGTGTGTGTATATAGTTCTAACTTACTAAGCAGTGGCCAGTCAGGCAGTGTGCGGTGTGGTGGCCTGAGCACAGCAGGAGCTGTCCTCAGTACGACTCATCTTCTTTCATTCTTTCATCTGCGAGCATCCTTTACCTCAGGGGACAGTTGGGAGAAAGATGAAAGAGACAGGCTGAAAAAAAGGCTGAGGGGAGGCAGCGTTTGGTAGGGGTAGGGGACGTTAGAGTGTTAAGTAAACTAACAGGATTCCAGCACTTGCTCTGATAGATGCAGTGGAGCAAATGTACTTTGTGTAGTTATGTGTTGAAATGCTTGCTCATACACCCTGATGTATGCTCAATTAAACAATAGTTTAGCTGATGACAACACATCTTGCAAGAAATATTGTCTCTGTAAGAGCCAATTAGTGCTCTTGGTATAAATAGGAACCAATCTTTGGTTCCTCGGGTACAACCCGGAAACAACACATACACACCAACACACACCAACACACCACTACACAGGCATACATACAAGCAGTGATTTGTCTGGAAACCCAACTAAGATCTCATGGAAATAAATGGAGCCAATGGTTTTAACTGCAAATATGACTTGGACTTTCATTCATCAAAAAGGTAAAAAGTGCGTCAATTACTCTACCCGTGAAACAGCACCTCAGGTGCTTAAAGCTTAGGCTTTACCTCTACAGTTTTGATCGATTATTCCTTTATGATTGCATTGTACTTAGATTTGGGAACACATGACACGTGACAATGCTTCATTGACGTCTGAGAAGGTAATCAACCCTAAACCTAACCCTACATGTACACCAAATGTAGGTTTTAAGTCACACACGGGACAACCAACCTACCTCCGGATTTTTGGTCTTTGATACTACTCACTATACCGCTGTAACTTTTCATAATACATCATCTTACAGTGCCGCGGAGCAATTGCTTTGGAGCAATTTGAACATAGCGCCCAAGTGATGGAATTGCAACTCCCGAGCCGTCATGTGATGCCCTCTGGCCCAAAATGGCATTTCCCTTATAGACTTACAGTACATGGCGGAAGACACATCTGTTAATCAGTGGATACAGTTTTTTTAGCATCACAACCCCCGCGAAATGACTCGTTTTACTATAAGAATCTGATACCTTCAGTCCGATAATGGAAAGTCTAGGATAGCTGCATAGTTAAAAAATGTAATCACCATTTTAGCGCTAGCTCTATGGGCCACACAATGCAGAAGTAGTGCCGATTATTTGGGTAATTTTTGGCTCCATGATGGCTTCATGCGGCACTGAGCAACTCTAAGGAATGACCTGGGCTCCACCTCGAACACTGTATCCAGGTCTTATGATACATCCATGGGTGAATGCCTTGCGGGGCGCCCTGATAGCTCACCTGGTAGAGCAGGGGCCCCATGTACCAAGGCTCAATCATTACCACAGCAGCCACAGGTTCCATTCCAATATCCAATAATGGCAACAAAAAAAAATGTAAAAACATATTTAAAGGGTGCCTTGTGCATCAATTATTAGTTAGTGAGCTTTAGAGGTGCTGCTACGCATATTTTTAAATGTTGGACAAAGCCAAACAAGCTGTTTCCAACCGCTTCCAGGTTTTGTGCCTGGAAGTCGGGCTAATCGTCTCCTGGCTCCACCCTGAAATAAAAGTGATATTAACCTTTTCAGTAACTCAGGAAATGAAGCCAATAAGCATATTTTCCTAAATGTTGAACTATTCCTGTAACATCCTTTATAATGAGTTTCCCATAACAGAGGAGAGGGTGCAAAAGTTTTCTTCTTCTGATACGGTATTTTAAAGAAGCACTTTCTATTATAGTCTTGACTGCTTTATTTGCTTACTGAAATAATGTTTGTTCATGGCAAGTTGCACTTTTATTTAACAAGAAAAAGCCCTCCATACCCCATAAAGACATGTCACTGAGACTGTTTCATTACATCCATGCCAACAGCCCGTACAGTTCCAGTCTAGGTCAGCCAGGCCCATATATCTCCCTGCGTATTTACAACGCTTTCTGCATCACTCTCCTTGTCCCTGCCCAGGTAGCTGTTTTCCACCAAATGAACAATCTTTATAGACGTGTGACCGCCATAACAGGCCTGATTTCCAGCACCGGTGTGGGCTGTGTAAGTCTCTGGGAATTGTCAGGCTTCCCGCTCGACAAATCAGCCCTAACATATGATGGTTGGGGTGCAATTTGTATTCCTGTTTGACTGGCCAACTACCCAGAGGTAATGGGATGTTGGGGGCGGAAAAGGAAAACTACTGGCGGGAAATGCATCCATGCTGCTTGTGTGTGTGCGTTTGTGTGAAGTCTGATTGATCGATGCAACGTCCGTTCTCCATTTATATCCCGCTTATTCGGGATTGGTTAAGTTTAGGAAAAATGAACCTGAAAAAAAGCAGAGAAAGAGAGCATGAGAGAAGAGATATGGTGGCAGATTACAGTGAGGCAAGCTCGTACATCTAAACTGGGGCTGGGGTTTCTGTGATGGAAGGGCTGTGAATTGTCTGTGAACGTTAAGTTATCTAAATGAAAATCAATAATGTCTATGTGCCAGTGTCTTACTAGTGAGGAGTGGTCGAGGACGATGGCCAGCAGAGTGAAGAGGTGGGCATGGAGGTGCATGCGTGTGTTTGGCATGAAGGGAATGATCCAACATATCAGGGACAGGGTAATTGATTAATCATATGAAGCTGCAAAATTGAATTGATTAAATGTCTTTACATCAAAAACTCTCCCAACTGCACCTTTTGATAAAAAAAACTACTTGTACTTAGAGTTGCATTTACACATGAATCTTTGTAGTTTGCTCATGTGTCATTTTTCATGAAAATCAAAGTAAAAACTATCTGCTTACAGCTTCTTAAATGTGAATATTTTCTAGTTTCTTCACTCCTTTGTGACAGTAAACTAAATATCCAGCCCAGTCTCATGGCAGTTCATGAAATGGTGACGTTATTTAATCTATTGATTCGTGTACAGGGACACGTTTTTCTGTGTTTTATCGTGTTGGTGAGCACAAATTTTAAACTAATATATTTGAATGGGAAGCATATTACGTGATAACAGCACGATTATGGTAGCAATTAGTATGGAAAAGCCGAAAATCCACGTAAGGAGGTTGGTTGGGGTGGTGGATGGGTCAAAAAACACAGAGCTTTCACCCGCGTCCCACGTATGGCAGTTCCTTTCCGCATTCTTCTTCTCCTAACCACAACCTTTCTCCATCTTTCTTTTCCTAACCACAACCGTCCCATTGTTGTAGCGCGTCCTGTTGTTGTCGGCGTTGTTGTCGGCGTTATTGTTGCCGGTGTGCTGCGTTTAATTTCCCCGTTGTTGTGTCCCCCAGAGACCGCGGATTGTGTTGTCACCATCTCCCCCAGAGCAGTGTCATGGCAGTTTGTGAAATAGTAACATTCCAATTTCGTGGTGACCAGCACGAAATAAAGTAGAAAATCGTTTCCCTGTACACGAATCAATAGATCAAAATAACGTCACCATTTCACGAACTGCCGTGAGACCGGGTTGGAATATCTTTGAGTTGTGGACAAAACAAGACATTTGAGGACGTCATCTTGGGCTTTTGGGAAACACTGATCCACATTTTTTTACCATTTTCTGACATTTTATAGACCAAACTAATTGATTAACCGAGAAAAGAACAAACAGATTAATTGACAAATTAAAAGAATCGTTGTTGCAGCCCTATAATCATCCAACATCGGCTATATAGTGTGGGAACTCTTCTTTTATATTACATCATACATTGTAAAATGGATGTGTGTGCGCGCTACAGGAGGCACGTGTGCACATGTTTGTGTGCTTGCATGCAGACATTTGCATATCCAGTATGTGTTTGCACATCTGAACAGAAGCCCGCTTCAATCCTCCTCACATACTGGCCACTAGAGAAATATTTTGCTGTTCATGTTTGAGCACCCTCTCACCTGTCAGCATCTGCAGAATCATTTCATCCCACTGGCAATTAGCCCAACGCCTGTTGGTGTAATGAATGTCGCCATGCCGCTCAAGCTCACTGCTTTGAGAGGTATAGCTGAAGCACCATCAGATGCAACTCTGTGCTTTTTGCTCACTGAATAAGACTCAGGAAGTCTTGAGAAGAGGTATTTATAAGCTTGCATAGCCACACTTTCATCTGAAACAACACAGAGGAGAGAAAAAGGCAGCCCGACCCCCTGAAAACTCAAGGACCCAACTCATGAAATTGACCGACAATCAAAATGCAATAACTTAGATGTTCGCCTTTTTTCGTTGCGTCAACATAACGTTAACAATGTAAAAATCTATATATATTTTTAGAATCTGTTCAAATAGATTCAGAATTGGAAAAGATACGAATCATAATTATTCAGTGAATTCATTTTTCTTACGCCTAGAATGTATTTTAGAAATGTTCATGTGGTCCAGAGCTAGAAACAGAAACATGAGCTGTATATTGGCTCAAAAGGTTCAGTCTGTAAATTGTATTTAAAAAAATAAACTAGGCAGCGCTGATCAAAAATGAATCAAGTTTCTGTTACTGCATTGCCTATTTCTCGCCTCAAATGTTTTCTGAAACATATTTTAGCATGCTGTTGTTTAGCTGTGAAATGAGAACGTTTATGGTGGGCGGTGGTTGGTTTCGGCTCGACTTGGTCACAAACGTTCTCATTTCATAGCTAAATGCTAAAATATGCTTGTGAAAACATTAGAAGAGAGATATTTGCAATGTAGTAACAGAATCTTGATATATATTTTGATCAGCGCTGCCTAGTTTGACAGTTTGATCTGAGTTCTGAGTGATCTGACTTTGTGTTAGAGACTCCTCGGCTCTGATTGGTTGTTCAATCTTGCAAAAGCCATTAGGAGCACAAGGAGGAGGCAGAGGACCGTGATTTTTTTCCCCAGATTATCTGTCTCATGTACTATTGTCAGGATATAGTGACAAATTTATTTTTATAATAGTTACCAACTGCAGCTTTAAAATGCAGAGGCACTACTCATTAATAAAAGATGAGCGATAACCAGTTTTGAACCAGGGGTTGATGCATAGACTGAATAAGTGAAGCCAACACATCTGGATCTCCCCCTGGTGGCTGGCTGCAGTAGCTATAGGTCATAAATCCGGCCCCCTCTATGTTAACGGATGGGACAATGGCCAAACAAAAAAATCAAAGTCAACGTCAAATACATTTTTCACAAAGATGGTTTCTGTCATTTTAGGTAGTTCTGATCACGAACGTTTGTTCAAGTGTTCATTTTTCTGATAAGTTTGGTTTTTAATAGTTATTTGATGCTATAAAATTGGATGAAACGTCACGATTGACGGCTGTGATTGACTCGCGATTGATCAGGCGGGTGTTTGGGCGGGACTTTGATACGGCGGCTCCAACACCAGATCACCACTGCGCTAGTCTAGCATTGCCAGGCCTTCCTCCACAGCGCTGCGGAGGAGGGTCTGGCGAGTCCACACAGCATTCCTGGATGGGAGTAAAACGTGCTCTGGCTCCAGTGAGTGGACTCAGGTCAGGTAAATCCAAAAATGCTAAAAAAAGATTGGACTTTCTACCAAATGACCTCAACAAGCAGTTAAAATATTCATTTAGAAATGAAATATGATCAAATCAACTGGTGCTTTTTGAATAAATCAAATCAAAGCTTTTATTTGGTTGATTGAACTGCTTATGTTCAACCATGAGCAACTGATTTCTTTTTGTATATAAGCTCGCTTGTGGGTACCTATTAATTATCAGCATACCTGTAGTAAATACCTTGTTATCCATTTCAACGGTAAATGATCCAACCCCTTTTTAAAAGTAGTGAAATATGAAATATATTCCACAATCTCATCAAAGGAAGTATTTGAGATGAAGTTCTTATAGTGTAATAATAGCACTCCAGATTTAGTTTACATAAAAAAAGTATTTCTCTGTGCAGCTTTAAGATGTGCTCACCACATACAGATGGCCGTTGAGGAAGACATACTGCGGTTGGCAAGAGGCAACTCGCGGGGTGGGAAAGCGGGAGTAGACAGAGCAGGACAGTGTATTAGGGAGACGCTCTAATGTTAGCCCCCCTATTCTCATTCCCCTGCTTTCTCTGCCTTAGTACCACTGCTGTGGAGAGAGAGAGAGAGAAAGAGAGAAAGGAAATTTCTCCATTGCAGAGGCAGTCAGGCAGAGGACAGGAGAGAGGGAGAATAAATCAGCCCCAGTCTGGTCTCTGGTGACCACCCGCGGCAAGGGAATAGTGCAGAAAGACAGAGAGAGAGAACGAGAGAAAGGAGGAGGGGTATAGAGTGTCAGCGAGGGCTTGGACTACAGAGGAATAACGTCCTTTTACTGTATGTCCCTCTCCATCTGGCCCCAGCGTGCCATCGGAATCTACCTTCACTCATTTAATGTCACACAGTCCCACCCCTTCAATGAACCCACTCATGCCCACACACACACACACACACACACACACACCCCCCTCCATCTCCTTTGACAAATTAGAATTGCCCCAACTACCTCGCCCAGCAAAACAGTGTCTGATTTGGCAAACGGTCAAAGTGGCCATTATCTGGTAATATAGAGGCCATATGAGGGAAGATCAGAGGAGGAGGAAAAGGACATAGGGAAAGTAAGGGACGAGCGAACAAATTAGCCCATTCAGAAGTTAGAAAGTACACCAGAGGAGAAGAGACTTTTATCATGAGAAGCAATCAAAAGGACAATCTCACGGAGGCAAGAAACATTTCAGAATGCGTTCAGGAACTATAGAAACAATTGCATCATATACTCAGAGACATGTACACAGACATTTGTGACTTTGTTACTGACTATGCAGCATATATAAAGTTCTAGTCAAATGAAAAAAAAAATTGAAATAACATATGTAATTGTACATTCATGTGAGTGTGTTTATGTGCTGGAATATTGAATGCATATGCATATACATTATGTACATGTATGTTCTTATTACTGGAATGCTTTATGAAATGTAGGAATATAAACAGCAGCAATGTAGTGATGCAAGTGTTACAGTATAAAGTAGAAATGGATAGTAGAAAGTTGCTTAAAAAAAGTTAATGAAAAAGAAATGTATATGCAGTATTTGTTGCAAAAATGAAATTAATCAGTACATTAATCTTAATGTTTAAGAAATGGCCTAAGGTGTTTTTCTCATTGAATCAGACAGTGGGCACATTTTTGAAAATGGCAATGAAATCTAAATAACAGTGGTATTTCCCACACACACACACACACACACACGCGCGGGCACACATACACACACACACACACACACACACACACAAACACACTGTCCTGCCAGGACTACATTCATAGTTTTACCCAGGCCTCCTCTCTCCCTGAGCTTTGTTTCATCTTAAGTGACTTTATTGAAGGCAAGTCTGTGTTTTTTCCCCTGAAAGAAACGAAAGAAAGAAAGGCAAAGTGAGACAGAGAGCGAGAGAGAGAATAGCAGCCCATAGCTAGCCCATAGGACACATTTAGTAATCCTTCCAATGATGTCCAGGGCCCAGTGATGGTTACCAGACCTGCAAATACCCCCACAAACACACACACACAATCCATTTTTATTGTATTTGGGTCTGCAGCGTTGTATTTCCTGCCCTCTCTTAGCGCCACACACACACTGCACTCGAAAACAAAAATCCATATTATCGACCGGCCAGTGTCACCACAATTATTCTTTTGAAACAGCCATTGAAAACAAATTACATCTGCACTGCGTTTTCATCCGATTGCTCTGGGTGAGCAATGCTCAATGGCTGGGTTGGCCCTGCCTTCGCCGACCCTCAGACCCCTCCCTATAGGTTTGCTGTCTATAGCATAGTGTTGCTAACGACTGGCCTCTCTATGTGTGTGTGTGTGTGTGTGTGTGTGTGTGTGTGTGTGTGTGTGTGTGTGTCTGTGTTCTGGGGGGGAAAGAACTAAGAGAAGTAGTGAAATTGTTAAGGGTTACAGGGATTTTAATGTGAGAATCCAAAAAGCAAGGAAATATTCTATTTCTTTCATGATTAAGAAATAAAGAGACTGGTAAAATACCAACACCATGACCAGTTATTAAAAGTACTCTTCTTCCCAAAATACTGTTACATGTAAAAGTCCAACATTCAAAATGTTATTGAAGTAAAAGTACAGAAGTAATATGTGGAAAAAAAATGCATTCACTGTGCAGCTGAATGGCCTTGGCCGGTGTTGTATTATTATATAATATTGGTTTATTATTACTGATGCGTTAACAGTTTTTAAATGTTAAAATGTAAACACTCAACTAAAGTACAAGTATAGCACTTAAGTTAATGTTCTTTGTTATTTCCCACTGCTGGTCATTAATATGGTACATTAAGAACTGCAACGATTTATTGATTTGACAAAAAATATACCAGCAACTATATTAATAACCAATAATTTACGTAGTTTTCAACCAAAATATTTGCAGCTTAATTGATAATGAAAAGAATCATAAGTGGCAGCCCTAAATATATGTGCAATACAATTCATTATTGTGTAAGATATATTTTTACATTTAGTTCCAAATCTGAAGTAAAATATGTTTTAGTAAAATGATTGATTGGTTGTTTGCCTTGTTTAATAATCATAGTGGCGGTACCATGGTCATTGATTATTCCGTGAAAGCCATACTGAGGGGCAGCATGATTGCCACACCACCATCCCACTGCTATTACATCAAAGTGTGTTACTCCATCTAACAGCATTAGCCCATGCTCTGCAGCACACAAGCTGCTTCCAATAGCCTCAGTCTAGTGGTGCCATGTGACAATGGGAGAAAACAACAACTAATATCCAGCCAGCACGGTTGGTAATTAATCCTGGCTTGGCTTCCCATCGGCCACGGAGAACAGCAAAGGCTAGAAGGCAGGATCCCTTTGTTAAGCTTTGACCACACAAGTCACCTCACCGGCCCTCCCGAAGCGGGGAAACGCCAACTTTGGAGTATTAAGAAAACCAATAGCCTTGTTGACATGAACACGGAGGCCTAACCCCCGCAGCCTCCTCATATGAAGCATTGATTTTTCTGTCCGGCCGCTGCACTAAACCCATTCATTCTCTACGGCCCAGCCCAAGATTTGCGCGGAATGCAAGCACCCCCCCCACACACACACACACACACACACACACACACACACACAGACAACACACACAGGGACCTGGCTAAATTCTCCTTTCATCCTCTCAGTCTTACCTTGGGGGTGGAAAGTTGAGGATTAAAGTCACCCCTCCTCCTCCTGGTTTCACCATCACTCCAACACTGAACCAATACACACACAAACACACACACACACACACACACACACACACACACACACACACACACACACACACACACACACACACACATACACGGGTACATGAGTAAACATGCAGAGACACAGAGTATGGCCTGCCCTGTGTTGAGAGGCCAAAGGGGAGGCGAGGTTAAATATATTGGGGTGAAGCTGAGGGTGTCAGCCTCTTGATCTTTGGGGATGCAGGTCACCGAGTCACACCACAGGACTCTCTCGCAGGCAGACAAACACAATGGTACTGTCTGCCGCAGGCAAAACACATCCTATTATCACACACACTGGTGTAGGTTTCATGATTAACCATCGGTCACCTCTACTGCTTAGCTGGGAGTTGTTTTCTCTCACTTTTGTTGTCTCTCTCATTTCCTTGCTCTCTCTTTCCATCTGTATTGTCTCATTTGCTCTGTAGTGAGGATCAAGTATGTCCCTCTGCCTCTTTTAGCCTCTCCAGCCGGTCTCCATTTCTCTCACTGCAGTAAAAACTGGCCAAGTATAGACAAATGTGACTGGGAGGCAAAACACAGAGAACAAGTTGGACAGGCGGCTCTAACTGACACAATCCGAACTTGTGATGCAAGACGAAAAATACATAAAGTCAAAGGAAAGGCTGGAATAGAGCATGGGGGAAGAAGAACTATCATTTGCTCAATTAGCATTGACACATTAGTGAAAGCACAATATCACAAGCGCACGATTGGCTCGGCTCCCTTCCGGACACGCTGTGAGACATTCAGAGACATTAGCATAGGGTGAGCTAACGAAGAAAGAAGACGAAAGGAAAGGAAATGAAGAGAGCAGCAAATTTTCAAAGCGTCGGTTGTACCCAATGTCATTAAACATTTATGATGAGCAGTTTGGTTGTAGGGAAGATGTGTTGCAGAACAAGTCGGGGGGAATAGTCACACTTTTGTTTAGTTTGCCTTCTGTCTGCCTTTATTTCTTACAGATAACAGACACATACTCCTCTCTGTAGTGTTTGGTCTAATTTCCTCCCTCGACTTCAATAGTAAAATAATAATAACAGAAAGTTCACTAATTGAGCTACTACGAGAACTGGAAACAGCTAATGAAACAGTGGTCCATTTTGCAAAGAAATTCCAAGCATCCTAAAATCCCATTAAGACGTGAAGGTCCAAGTCTCTGCCAAGAGAAATAACGCTATTCTTAATCATTACCTAAAAATACAAAAATATTTCTGCTATACACAGACCAATTAAATAGTTTCTAAATATTTGCATTTTACCCTTTCTTCCATTTTATTTCTTTGTAAGGATAACAAATATGAATCCACATTTCTGTAAATGTGCGAGTGTTAGCCAGCGGGCTCATTTCCACCTGCAGTCTTTCGGCGAGATGTTCTAAAACCAATGATGTGACAGTTTAAGAAATACAAACAGAAGACAGTATGACAACAAAATGACAACAAATTCTGCATTCATAAATCATGCAAAGCTACCGGAAGAAGCTAAACTTTGATGCACCAATGCAGACAACAATAACACCGATGCTTGGAAAAAAATAGGGTCCAGGTTGAAAAATAACTAAGTCACCTTACGCTGTTTTTCTTACATTGATTAGGAAATAGTAAATATGAATAGAAAATGACTGTCAGCGTTGATTATGTTCCTCTGATTTTTCATCAAATGAATCCTCACAGTTTTCCTCTCTGTTGTCTTTACAGAGCAGCAGGTTGACACACAGCAATCAGTCACTCTTATCAATCCCTTTTGGTTTTTCCTTTAATGCTGAGCCAAAATCTCCCAGGTCTAAATCAGCCCTGGATCCATATCAAACTTCAGCTGATCCACATGCACATTTATAGACATGCACACAATATTTCATACTGCACACGCATGAACACATGGCATTTGTACAGGCATACACACACGGTGTTGCACACACATACCGTACAGACACCCACACAAACAAATGTGCTCATAAACAAATACACATAACTACATATGTTCTGTCGATATATGTGAACAAAAATATGTGTAAAAAAGTGTGGTCATGAAGGCTGGGCCGAAAGAACTAGATTGCTTGTACAAGCAATCTAGCCATCAACATATACAGGTGAGCTTATGATAGATGGACATGTAAAAAAAAAACATTTTCAGCGATGTTGCAGCGTTTCCAGTTATATGTTTTTTTATTTTTTTTTATGATTACTGTCAGCAATGATGGCTTGAAACTACAAAAATATGTCCGAGATAGAAAAAAAAATGGAATTATCCCTTAAAGGCCAAAAGCAAATCCAATATCCACCCAAACCTGAACATGATATTAGCCCATTATTGAGTGCTACCAATCTCTGTGCATTTTTTGTCAGATGCCATTCAGTTAAAGAGATGCCATTTTCTTCCTTATCTAGTACTTTCAGGTGAAGGTGTACGTTCAGGAAGGAGAGGGTCACTTGCTTGCTCCACTTGGCTCCTCCAGGTTCTTTCCTGTTGTCCACATTGCACTCAGCTTTACATTATTTTATCACAAAGAGGCCTGCGACCTGTGCGCCGTGTTAAGATACCCGTGGTGTAAACAGCAGGAACGTGGCATGGATCTTGATCACAGAATCGCTTTGGGGATGGATGGCTCATGGAAGCAGACGCCATTTATTAATTTTTATTTTTTTTCCATCTCTTTTCAACATGCTGTGTCGGCCAGTGTAAATTGCAGATAGGGGGAGTTTGGTAAAAGGCTGAGGTTGTTGCTGCCCTGGGATATTTATCCCTGGAAAATGTTCACAGGAGATATTGTGTGATCTCTCCTTAACTCTGACACAGAAAAAGGGAGAATGCTGAGGGAAAAATAGAAATTGTAATTACAGTATGCTTAAGGGAAATGCATGCAGCTCAAGAGAAAAAAAAGGACCATTACGTCCAGAGACTTTTCTTTTGTGAAAAACTGAAAAGAAACTAGCATTGCACTTTAAGTAATCACACCATGTACCACCGAGACCATAGGAACAACGTGTTAATGCAGCTTAATCTCTAACGCCGAGGGGATACACACTGCATACAATTTGACTAGATGTTTCTCTCCCAGACGCTGTACAGCTGGTATTACATTATGGAAACAGGATTTGGAATTAGACTCATTCCATGAACATGAAATGCACCATGATTCACAACAAAGCGATACACAGTTTCATCAATATAAAAAGGGCATATATAAAGGAAAGAACAAGGTCTTCCGGAAAGAAACTTTCTGTCAGAATCCACAGATTGGAAAAGCTCTGCCACTTTGAGACCAGAGAAATAACAGTGTTTTTTTGTTGTCCAAATAGATCAATCAACATTTTTTATATTGAGACTGGATCAAATGACTGTGTTAAAAGAAAGGGGCTACTTGTAGTGATGAACTCACAGAAAATGATGGCTAATTGCCTCCATTTTAAGCATTGATGTGTTATAAGAACTGGATACAGCGTTCGAGGTGGGGCCTCATTCATTCCTATGATAGTTGCTCAGTGGCGCATGAAGCCTTCTTGGAAACAAAAATTACCCAGCTGATCGGCACTATGCGGTCCATAAAGCAGGCGTGCTAGAGACCTCTGCCGGCAGAGTTAGATACTTCCGGGTTAGTGCCCTGCTAACTTGAACGGGGATCAAATGATTTAATCGTGCGGCTCTTCTAGACTTTCCAACTATTGTCGACCCGAAAGGATCAAATTCTGATAGTAAAAAAAGTCATTTCTCAAGGCTTGTGACACTCAAAAAAATGTTATCCACTGATTTACAGATGTGTCTTTCGCCATGTCAGTCTATGGGGAAAAGTCTTTTTTGGGCCTCATGGCATCCTGTGACGGGCTGGGAGTTGCAATTCCCACTATGTTCAATTTGTTTCAAAGCCCCGTGCACCTTCATAATGACAGCCCATGAATTCCAACCCATCGACCCTGTTTTGTTTTAAGTGAAAAAGCTCTGATGAACCACTAAACCTACCTACGCTAGCTCAGAAGTTAAAGGACACCAAAATGGTGCTAAAAAGAGAATGGATATTTTGACGATTCATTAGCTAGCTAGATTAGGGATGGGTGACATGACGATATATATTGTAAAAACAACATTAAAATGTCTAATGTAAACACACAGCATGTTTGTGTCTTTCAGCTCATTGTTTTGGTTCTCATCAATCCCTTTTCCATTCGCAACAGGCAGCTGGTTTCGCAAAAAATCTCTAATAAGCTGACCCTGTTTACTACCTGCCCAGCACCAAACATTAGACAGACAAAGCAAGCAAACAAAGTAAGTAACTGGAACTAACTAAGAAACCACATATTTCCCTCAGGAGTAGGTTGAGACCAAAACAGAACTAAAGGGAGAGTGAATATTGGCCTTACCATCATCTGGGAGGGCAGAAACACAGCTCCAAATGAATGCTAATGTTGCTCTGTGACTATGTGTAATTAGTTTGCTAACTCTTTTGCCACAATATTACAAGGTGATAATATATCAGAGTTCTGTTTCCAGCGCCTAAGCAATTACCAATGTCCACTAATACTGCTGTAAGTAATAAAAAGAGAAATGGATAAACAGCAGTAAAATAACTGAAAATGAAACAAATCACTGAAATTGAGTTCCAGGATAAGTAGTTGTGTTGCAGACGTTGGCGTCCGTGGGCGGATTTGGTGACTGCGTCTGTGTGTATTTGTGTGACAGAGCAGACGGTGAGCAGCCAGTCCATAGACGCTTAGACAGGGTGTAGGAGGTGACTGATGACCACCATCACATCACTATCAGCTCTTCATAAGACTCAATAAACACACAGTAAACATGGAAGATGGAACTCTCCAGAATCACCCACCATAGCCAGTGGAGAAGCACATCTGATCTGTAAAAGTGAGCTTATTCACAACTTAAAGCGGACATATTATGCTCATTTTCAGGTTCATAATTGTATTTTGAGGTTGTACCAGAATAGGTTTACATGGTTTAATTTAAAAAAAAATTTGTTTCCTCTTTTCACCCTGTGTTCAGGTCTCTGTTTTAGCTACAGAGTGAAACCTCTCACTGCTGTAACATCTTTGTTAGCAGTCGCACATGCGCAGTAGTTAGGTAAGATCACATCATCTAGCTAGCTGTTTGTTTCTACAACTTCAGTCAGTACAAGGCAGGATTAGCTGGGAGACTTCTAAATGAGGGCACACTTCCAACTTTGCATGGAATACCTGCAGAACAGGGACATGTAAGTAGTTCTTTTGTAGATTATGGTGAACTAGTGTGTGTTGTAGCAGTGTTTTGTCATTCAGAACGAGCTAGCATGCTACGGTTAGCCACCTCGTTTCGGCTAGTGACGTAAAAAGCCCTGCCGATGAACAGCTCACCCGGAGACTGAAGGCAGGACACATTCAGAAACCCATATCTCACTCAAAACAGAATGTATGGGTTTTTTTTCCGAGTTTGTATGCTTGTGGAAGCACCAGAGATACAAAATAACACCCCAAATATGGGCACTTTAAAGGCCCCATATTGTAAAAAGTGAGATTTCCATTATGAAGCAGGTTGATGAGCTATGTATATATTGAGAGAATATTAAAAAGCTCAATCCACAGAGAAATGCACACAGCCCATATTCAGAAACTCTGCCCTTAAACGAGTCGTCAGGACTTCCGTACGGTTGTGATGTCACAACTATACTATACATAGGTAGAAAGTGCCGCTACAGTGCTGTCATTCCCCGGCTGCAATGAGAGCAGAGCATTTCAGACAGAGGGTGAGAACATTTATATTTAGAGACAGTAAGGGAAAAATGATTAGTTTTTTTTAACAATAAAGCAAAGGTAAAATGTTGTAGTAGAAACAAGTATGAACCTGAAAATGAGCATAACAAGGGACCTTTAAAACCAAATATGCTGCAAACAGCAGGACAAAATAACTAATTACATTTGCTCAACTGGTAAGTTTGGGTCAGCGAGCTTCAGTATTAATTCACATTTTAAGTATGCGTGAAGTTCACCTGATTTTCCATTGCTATACTCTCGAGGTTGTCGTCTTTGCATGAATCGAGCGCCATTACAAGCTTTATCAAATTAAATCTGAAGGATGAAAAAAAAAAAAAAACAATCAAGAAAACAAATCTTTATGTGCGCAGAGTTCATTTTCATCTTCATTTCCTCCTTGGCATTAAAGCTGCTCACTCTTGAGTGTGAGCAAACTGCTTTTTCAAACAGCTCTCTGACTGAATTACAATTTTCTTTTCTTTTCTTTTCCCTGTCTTTTCTCTTATTTTTTTTTTTCCGCTCTCCTTTTTTCTGATGGGCCACTGAACCCTTTCCTTGGCTGTGTATGCACCAGCAAACATGCTGATACGATCTTAAAGGTCATGTTCTTTTCACGTTGACAGAGGCCTTCCAAAACTTTGACGAGGGGGTCCCTCTAAAGGAGAGCCATGTTACACTACTGCAGCAGCAGTAGCAACCCGAGCTGAAGACAAACTGATTAATGCTCTACATCAAAACCCTTTTTCCTATTCAACCTGCACTTCCGGAGCTAGTCAAGCTGAACCAGGATTGCCCATCAGCCCCGGTGCTCGGCACTTCCCGCTCTTATTCATTGAGATGTAAAAGGATAAACTGATTATCAGTGATGAGCAGCACTTGTGTTCACTTCTGGAGCTGCTACGCCATCCAATCATGTAGAATGATCCAAAAGCTAAGTAGGTGCCCTTCTGATAGACACTATATCATGTATAGCAATGGAAACGGTCTGTTGAGCGCCGCAAATGCAAACAACGCAGTGTTTAAGGCGACGTGCATGGTTTCAGGCGATTACTGCGAGTCCACAGTTAAATGACTTTTAGTTAAATAACAGTTATAGAACTTTTAGTTCTTTAAAAAAGATTTAAAAAATAAGATTAAAATAAAGTCTGCGCACACAAATATTAGTTTCCTTGATTGTTTTTTTTCCATCCTGCAGATATCATTTGGTGAAGCTCATATTGCCGCGCGATTCATGCAAAGACAACAACCTCGAGAGCTATGGAAAAACAGGTGAACTTCATGTGTACTTGAAATGTGAATTATTACTGAACCTGGCTGACCCAAACTAATTGGTTGAGCAAATCTAATTAGTTATTTTGTACTGCTGTTTGCAGCATATTTGGTTTTACAGTAAATTCTGAATCAGCTAGATTTTACATTGCAGATGTGCTTCTCCTCCGGCCACAGCGGGATATTCTCCAGAGTTCCATCTTCCATGTTTACTGTGTGCATGTTCACTGAGTTAAATAACTTTTAGTAATAGCTTTTATCATATAACTTTTAGTTATTTAAGTGTGTTTCAGTATGTAAGATGTGTATCAATCCGAAGAAATTGCCATTCAGGTAGTACATGCAGGTAATATGTGTGTGTGTTCTGGGTTGGTGGAATCTTTCTGTGCATGTGTGTGTATGTTTGCGTCAATGTTGGACTGCTCTCGCTCGACAGCTCCTCTCTTCGCTGCCTTGTTTTTAAAAGGCAACCATAATGGCTGGTAAGGACAGCCTTAAGAGCTGCTGGCAGCTTGAAGCTTGACGCAACCAAAGGTCATTGATTCCCCCCCCACCCCTCCTCAGCGTGTTCTCTCCCTCTCTTTTTTTAAACAATTCATCGAGATTTTGGCATTTTGTGAACACACACAGGACAGCTCGCCGACAAGCCGACCTTGACAGCGAATTGGATAAATAAACCTTCAATTTAGCCGCTCTCCTCCACTCCTTCCCCAGCACAGCTCGCCGGCTCAGGCAGCGTGTCCCACCGGGAGCCTTCACCTATCCATATCGTTCAGCCCACGCTCAGCACGGCTCGGCTCTCCCTCCCTCTCTCCTGGCCTGTCTCGCGGAGCTGCCCTCAGCGCTGTGACAAACACGGCCTTAAAGATAAGCTAATAGCCCCCTTGCGCTCCAGTCAAAGTCAATCCTCGCCGCATGTCGGAAATTTAATGCCAATTCCATCTCTCAACTCCGTCCATCCCATTTCCGCAGACCGACACCGTACCCTACCGCCTCTGTCTCTGCTTGCCTCCGTCAAACCCGCTCGCGAGACACAAACACATAGGGCAACGCAGACATGCACTGACATGCACTGACATGCATGCAAACACACACACTTCTCCATACCTATCAGATGGGCTTCCCAGGGGAGAGGCAGGGAGTGAGAGCACTACTCCATAACGGGTAATGACATGGCATTTAATGATACTGTCCAAAATGATCCGGGCCTTTGCCGACATCTACTGCTGTTCTGCATGGAGGCCGCGCAGCCGTGGAGAGCCAGATAAGCTTGACTGGGCCTGCTCTATGTGTGTGTGTGTGTGTGTGTGTTGGTGTGTTTGCGGTTTCCTAACATGGCAGAGGCAATACTGTATCTTTCACTCGTCCTGTCGCCTGATAGGGTGTGACATATGCCGCCGTCACCGCACACTGCCGTCATTCCTCCCTTCGCCTCACCTCTCCATCCCCTATCTCGTCTTTTCTCCTTTCATTTGTTCTCCTCTTTCCTTCTTCTTTCTTATTTCTTTATACATTGTAAAAAAAAAAAAGGGTTTTCTTCAAGCTAAGTGCCAAGTTTGTTTTTCTGTGCAGTGCTATAGTGGCAATCGATGATTATAGGGCTAATGACAACCTGTCTGAATAAAAGAATGCATCACTTCTGTGTGTGTGTGTGTGTGTGTGTGTGTGTGGGTTGTGTACAGTATGTAGCAGGTCTGTAGTATTGACTCCGGACTCAAGACGTTTTTCTGTTGTCTCTGACTTGTCCTGGAATTCGTTGGTATTTGGACTTGTACTTGTCTCGGACTTGGCCATTGGACTCGCCAAATATTTGGGTTGGTCTTGAATGAGTCCAGTACTTTATACTTTTTTTCTAAACTAACTTCCTCCTTCAAAACAAAACCATTGATGAAGCGCTCTTGTTCCAAAAAAAGGAATTGGTTTATTTCAAAATCCATCTAGAACGGGCATTGGCATTGGTCCACGGCATATGCCTGGCTGCGTCATATACCTCAATCATCAAGCATCAATCGTTTTCATTTTTACCTCAGACACAATTTGGACTCGGTCTCGACTAGGTTTTGGACTTGTCTTGGACTCGACAAAGGTGGACTTGACTACAGCCCTGGTTTGTAGTGTGTATGGGTGACACAGGAAAGGAAAGGAGACATGTTATGAGGGTGAGAAAGACACAGGAAGGTTCAATCGTATGGACAGCACTTTGCTGTGGTGTGATAGGCACTGGCTGTTGCTTCAGTTCACATTTCCAGCCTTCAACCTGAGTTGAAAGCTGCAGCAGACACCATCTTATGTGATCCACCACTCGAGAGAGATTCAACAGACAAAGTGCATATGGTTCGACTTAAGAGTGAGTTGACACAAAGGAGCAAAATAACACTGCACTGATTTTCTGGAAGGGTGATACATGGTAGTGAAAGCAAAATCATTCAACAATGGAACTGTCATTAGGGTCTACAGTGTTAATCTAGAAGTACTGGTGCTGATTGGTCTCATGAATCAGTTGTCAATCTTAGTGTGTTTGTGTGTCTTGCTCTTGGAGGACAAGAATTGTTAAATCCGTTATGGAAATGACTTCAATCAATCAGAATCAATTGAATGATTTCAATCAATCACATATTTTACATAATGAAGTGCACTCGTTTTTATTGTATAAATACCCCACAGAAAGTGCTGCATTTTTTAAATCTTATTTCATGCTTTTATACTACTTAGAGTCTGACTCTGAAGAAAGTCCATCTTCATGAAGTTCAGCCAGTGCTGAGATAACCCCGTTGCTAACTTCAGTTGCTTGCTAAAAGTGCAAATTACATCGGAGCTACAGCTGCCCTGCATGGGTCAAATTTTGACCCGTTACCCGCTAGCAACCTTTGAAACCATTCTGGACCTGATCAGAGTAAAAGACACAAACCTGAGGTTTTACCTGTGATAAAAGCAGCTCACAGTGGGCTGCTGGCTTAGAGGCAGTGTAGGCTCATGATGCCAGTCTATTGTAGAGGTACATACATGCAGGGGAGATATATAAATCATAAAAAATAAAGCAATTCTTGCAGTGCAGGTGGTAACACAGAAATGACGTTGTCTACCAATAAGTACAGAGAAGTACTGAAACACATCTGTGTCTGCATTGGCTTGACTTTGCATACCTGCGTATGTAGGCCTGGTGCTTTTCAGACTGTGTGTGTGTGCATAGTCTTTATGCATGTGTCACACACTTGCCTGTTTCTGACAGCCATAATGACACCTCGGGGTGTTGAAAGTAAAACACAACCTCCAGCTAAAGCCACTCTGGCTGTGATAATAGGTGGCTTGCTCCAAGAGCACTGACAGACGCAGGATAAATCCATGTGGGCAATTCAATCAGGTAATAATTAGACTGAACCTACAATGCCAGGTAATAAGTGTTTAGGTGGAGCTAACAGCTACCTTTCTACACCTCAGCTGCTTTCATCCTCGAGCAGGTTAAGTGCAGCTTACTGTAAAGCGGTGTTCAGACACGAAACAGTGATCTTGTGCGGCGGTGTGGGAATGACAGTGACAGTTTTCTGTCAGGACGTTTGTAGATCTGGACGTTTCCGAACGCATTTGAATGCAGCTTCATTTTACGGAGAAAGAGAGAATGAAAAGAGACGGAGGGACTGAGGAAACCGTCAGCTGTTCCAGAAAGATAGCGGCAGTGATGTTTCCTGTTCACTGTGTGGGACTCTTACACTGCCTCAAAACCCACTGACAATTCTGATCGCGGTTTACGTGATTGGCCACTGCAGCGTGACATCAGGTTGCGTTTCTCGAAACGTTCACTCCATCAAAACTTTTCGCCACAGGCCGCTGCATCTTTTTTCACCCCCCCCCCTCTGTAGTCTATATCCTTGATGTTCCACTTCCGGGATTGCTCCGTTGCCCGCTGGAAAATCCGCCGGATTTCATTCATTTAGACCGTATATCCGTTGCCTTGGGCTTCCTTTGTGTTGGCATTTTAAACTCCGGTTGATTTCTGAGGACTATGGTTAACTGCTCCTCAGATCTCTGCAGGGTAAATCCAGACAGCTAGCTAGACTATCTGTCCAATCTGAGTTATCTGTTGCGCGACTAAAACTACTTTTAAACGTACACGTTCCACCAAAAAAAGTTTCTTCCGAGCCTATTTTGCAGCGGCACCCCAGCGTTTCTCTGGTGCTTAACACCGCCCAAGACGATTCTGATTGGTTTAAAGAAATGCCAATAAACCAAAGCTCGTTTTCCTCCCATCCCAAAGCGAGACTACCCCCCCTGCATCAAACCCAGCGCAGTCTAAACTCACTACCTAAAAACCTGCGTTTGCACCGCACAGTGATGGCCGACGCAGGCTGTGTGAAAGCAGCTTAAGAGGGAAAAGAGTGGAGAAAGCGGATATTGGTGTGTGTGTGTGTGTGTGTGTGTGTGTGTGTCTGTCTGCACAAAAGGTGTAGGCCTACGGGTGTCTGTGTCTGTTTCAAAGAATTGGCATTACTCCACTTGACATTGATCAGAAGGTCCTATGTAAATACAGGCATAAACACGATTTTTGTGTGTGTGTGTGTGTGTGTGTGTGTGTGTGTGTGTGTGTGTGTGTGTGTGTGTGTGTATCTCCAGAGTATATGAAGCCCTGAGGGCAGCCTAGGAGCTCGCCTCCGGCATCTGTTCTTACACCGACAAGAGCAAGACACACTAAGACTGTACCCTGCAGCCGAGCTATCTACACAAACACACACGCACAGAGTGGGAGCCCAATAACCTTTTCAAAAATCATGCATGACGTTACAAACAATTACAGCGAGACAACCTGGCATGGCCTGCCAAGATACAGCAACACTCATCTTTGTCCTACAAGGCCGCTGCTTTTCAAAGACTGTAGGGCAAATTCGTGAGGAAAAATTATGTAAAATGAATCGCTGGGGTCAGGGACTGTCTTCTTCTTCTTCTCTCTACCTACTGAATGCAACAAATATATAAATGAAGCTGGTGGAGTGGGGGGGGCTGTCTTGTTTTGTTTTGTTTTTTTATTTAAAAATGAAATGTAAGATATAGCCCCCATCCCCACTCCAATAATTTGCACACTGTTCCAATGTGAAAACAAGTTATGCTACTACCAAAAAATCCATTCATGCAGATTTCAATAGGCAGTGTTTGACAGCTACCTAACAATATTTGAATATTGCCAATTTATTTCAAAAGTCAACCCCCCCCCGCACCTTGCCGCTCTGATGTTTGTATCAGATGGACAAATAACTGTAGCGGGATTGTATTAGAAATGCAAGCAGCCGGCTCGAGCATCACAAATCAGCCTCCTCTTCTCTCTTTCTCTCTCACTCCCAGTGTCCCTCTCTCTCTTTCACGTTGCCATCACTCACGAGGCCGAGCAGATATATTACAGCCAGAATTACTGGGTGGCTGACACAAATGAGCGGGGTCTGGGAACCTGCAGTAAACTAATTACAGCCTTGGCCTCTGTTCTTAAAGCTGAGGCAACACTGCACTACGCCCGCTACTGTTGTAACAGTACCAGCCCTTTCTGCTGCTTCCTGTGTGTGTGTGTGTGTTGGGGGGTGTGTGTGTGTATGCATTGTGAAGGGGCGGGGACTGGAGGTAAGGTGTATACATGTAGGAGCAATTGACTTATAGACCTTTTAAAGTCGCACTTAAAGCTCAGAAATCAATACCGCACTTGTATAATTTTGTATAATTATTATATATTCATCAGACTTTAATTAAGTCTGCCAACAGCCAAGTGAAGACAACATTAAAAGTTGTTGTATGAATAATAAGTTCAGCCAGGGCAGTCAGACGATCAGACCGGTTGTAAACAAATGGCTCAACCAACATTATGTAAACAAGTGGTTTCCAAACATCGTCTCCTCTTTTAATAAGAAAATGACCAATTATTTTCCAATAATTATTGAAAACGGAAAACTCAGTATTGTTTTGTTTTCCTTTCTATCCTTAAAATCATCTTGACTCTTCAGATGTATGTTGCAGTGCCTGTTGGGGTTCTGACCCAAACAGCATTTACATTAGATTATACTCTAAAACCCTCAAATGAACAGATCGACAAAAATCTTTTTAGGTGGATAGGCTCCTTCTTAAGGCAGAATAACCACCGAACATTCTTAAATGTAGGAAAAAAGTATTTCTTTGACACAAAAACTCACTTTGCCAAAACCACATAGCAACTAGAAATGAAATGGCATTGGATGTATGACTAAAACTGTTGAGTTAAATCCAACCACACTGTACTAGAATAACCTCTCTGGTAATATGTATGTTTAATAATGATGATAATAATGTAACCCAGATATGGGTTTGTCCCTCCTTCCTCTCTCGCTGCTTCCTCGGTTCCTCCCTGTCAGCGCTTACTAGTTCAGCTGGGGTTGGTTTCTCTGCCCCTTTTCTTAATTGGCGTTAAAGATGCCCAGGGCCCCAGCAACACAAACACACACACACAAAACCAGACACACACACACACACACACACAGTGACTCTCCGCTGTTTTACAGTGGCAGTGGAGAGTGGCTGACATGTCGGAAAATTAGCCTATGGTGTAGAGAAAGAAAAAAACGCCTCTGAAGCAGTCCTTTGCGTGATAAAAACTGCAATCATGGCGAATATGCTGCTCTTAATTACTGCCTGTTTACTCTGCCCTCCCCCAGCCTTTAACCACCCCTACCAGCCACCAGCCCACCCCATTCTTACCCCCATTTTCTACTTTCTTACCCCTCACCTCCCTTTCTTCCTGCTAAACGACCCTTGGGCGAACAGATACGACTCTAACAAAACGCTAAGTTTTACCCAAAGAAGGAGGGGAGGGCGGGAAGGTGAGTGGGTGGAGGTACAGGTATGGAGGGCATGCTGCTCCCTGGTTTTTATCTTTGATGTGAGTCCATTAATACAGTGACTCATATTATACAGCTCATCCCCAATAATCAGCTTCTTCTTCCTCCTTCTAGACACACTGCCTTGCACGCACACACACACACACACACACACACACACACACACACACACACACACACGTTGTTTCACTATCTTTGTGGGGACCCGTCATTGACATAATGCATTCCCTAGCCCCTTACCCTAACCTTAACCATCACAACTAAATCCCTAACCTTAACCCTTACCCTCACCCTAACCAGAACCTCATTCTAACCCCAATCCTAAAACCAAGTCTTAACCCTTTAACCTTGTGGGGTCCAGCATTTTGGGCTGTGCAGATCCCACAAGTATACTAAAAGTGATTGTTTTTACCAAATGCATGGGGAATTAGGGTCCAGGTTGAAAAACAACCTGAAATTTCTGTTTAACCAAGACATCACCATTTATGGCACAGTCAGACCGAAATCCCAAATTCACTCGTGTGGATCAGCCAAAAAGAGGAGTGGACAGAAATAGCATGGGTAGGGATGTAAACATAACCTGGAGGGCAACTGCAGTCCACAAAATTGTTAATTATACAGGATTTTTCAAATAGTTTACTGACAGTAACCGCTGCTTGTCATAATCCTGAGTTTTGTTTAGTCTGTTTTCTGTTTTACTTTGAAGGGTCACTCCTCATGTGTCATGTCTTCCTGCCTCGTGTGTTTTCCCGCCTTTGTGATTGGCTGTCCCGCCCTGATGCGTTTCACCTGTTCATCAGCCCTCATGTCACCTGTCCCTCGTTACCATCATCGTTGTCTTGTGTATTTAGTCTGTGTGCGCCGTTTGTATAGTGTCAGATCGTCTTGTCCATTTCTAGCGATCAGTTTCCCTGTGTTTCTGGTTGTACAGTGGATGTACTTCAGTTCTCTGCCTGTTTTTGGACTTTGAGCTTTTTCTTAATTAAATAATTGAATTCCACCTGCTTCCTGCTTATGTGCTCTTCCTTCCTAAAGTTGTGACACTTGTATTATTCTGTGGTGCAGCGATAAAACAAGAATATGGACATCCAGTATTTCCTGACTGAGAGGTCATTCCCTTAAACCTGGCTGGATATTGGAGAGCACTGCAATTTTTGTGTGTCAATGTTCAATCAAATTGAACTCTGCGCAAAGGCAGAGGCCAATGGGTCTCACCCCGTTCCACATTGTAATAACTTATATATCATACAGGTACCGGCCACTGTTAAAGCAGTCCCACCCTGGCAAAATAAGAAATGATTTACTGATATATGAAGTGCCCACTTGCTGCAATCCTGCAAATTGCCTACCTTAAGTAAAGTCGCAAAATGTGGTTTGATGTCCTCTGATAGCAGCAAAAAGTGACCCCGCCACTCTATAGCAAAAGCGGCCCCATCTGCCCAGGTCATGCCCCACGTGCCCAGGTCATGCCCCTGTCCTACCAGCTGACCACGGCCATCGTGAAGTCAGGGAACGGAGTATCCTGAGGAATCTGACTTGTTTGTTGGTATGGACGTCAGAATATATAAATGTGAGACTCCAATGGTGAACAGGAAGAAAAGTCATCCTATCAGAATAAAATGCCTATAATACTCAGGTTAGGTCAGATTTAATGCTAAAATGCATACAATATAACAATCAAATATTTCTGCTTGTCTAAAACACATAACCTTTGTATATTCTTTAAACCTGTGATGCTTTATACAGTAATTTCATCTATATTAATACAAATTAATGAGTTTATCAGGAAGGTAAACCAACATGTGTGGCCATTTAGTGTATGTTTTCTCTTAACGCTCAGTTTCTCCGTCTCAGTTTTGGATGGTGGGTGGTTAGGTGGGGGTGGGTTTAGAAATATTTCCCTGTCCCCCAGTGTGCGCAATGCTGTATTAAAGCCATATTTCCCATCACACTTGGCAGATATATGGGGTGTCTTAAACAATATGAACTATGTGTTAAGAAATAAATTGCTTACACCACTAGAATTCTTACAGGAACACTTCAATCCAGACCCCCAAGACCATCCAGATCATTATTTCTTGCACATTTTCCCCAGCGCAAGCAGACATGGGTACTGATTGTAATAAAACACACTGTGTGGAGGTGGGGGGGTTGTGGGAAGGCTACCATGACAGTGACAGCGCTGTATGCCATTCATCTTCTTCATTTACACTCCAGGATTTCAGTGCTCTCAGCAGTGGCTGTATTCAACATGCAGGTTTCAAGTCAACGTTGTTTTATTTTGAAAGTGGTTAATTTTACGAGTTGTAGCCATATTTTCCATTTCCAGCTGTCTTTCTGTGTGTGTGTGTGTGTGTGTGTGTGTGTGTGTGTGTGTGTGTGTGTGTGTGACTGACTGAGAGAGAGAGAGCGAGAGACTACTGTGAGTACCTACTCTCATGAGTTCAGTCACAAGTTGCTGAGATGGGAAGCACAGAGGCCCATTTTGGGGTGTGTGTGTGTGTGTGTGTGTGTGTGTGTGTGTGTGTGTGTGTGTGTGTGTGTGTTTGTAAGGGGATGCTTGCTGGAAGAGAGCAGCATGCTTTCTCAGTGTTACCATGCCTGACGCATAAATCTACTCAACGAGCCATGGATAGTAGCCGAACCTGGAAGACACACACCCACATTGTAAATGTAAATGTACAGTGGGTACAGTTTCATTTAACACATCCTCTCCCTCTGCCCTACTTGTTTAGGCTCTTCATTGGTTAAGGGGGCTTTCACACCTGCCTCATTTAGTCCAGTTGAATGAAGTTAATTTCCCCCCTTGGTGCGGTTGCTTTGCACCAAAAGCAGACCCAACAAGCGGATTTGTGGTGAGAATGTGATCCGACCTCGAACAGCACCGACTGCGTACTCTGCAAGTCTGAGCTAAATGTCTCCTGTTGTCAGGTGTGATTTGCAATCCGTGATGCAGCAGAGCAGCAAACTGTGGCAGCTGGCAATGTTTCTCTTACAGAAATAAACTGCGGTCACTCGCATTTTCCCGATCAAGCTGCTAAAGTTGGAGACAGACGGAGCAGAAACTCTCAAAACTCTGATTATTTAAATGACATGACCTGGTTTTACCAAGGAGATGCAATAAATATACACTAGTCAAGAACACAGGACATTCTTCCTGTATTTATTTTCTTTCTCCCGCCCCAGACACATCTGACCCATAAGGGGAGTGAACGTTCTTGCGTGGTTTGTAATGACGCATTTTGATATGCTTGGATTTTTCCAGGTGTGAAACTAAACCTGCTGGAGCTGCTACCCCCGCGACCCGACCCCGGATAAGCGGATGAAGATGTATGGATGGATGGATGAAACTAAACCGAACCAAGGGCAAATCGCTGCAAGTTTACAAATAAATAATAATCAACTGATCTGGACCAGAGAAAATGAACTACAGGTGTTCTCCATACTTGTTTTCCACACTCTGTGCTACAAAGTATGGGCTGCTCAGTGCCGGCAACATATTATTTTTATTTGATTCCAGCTCTTGAGCCCTCTTGCCACTTTATTTGAAAGTGTCTAATTTTACCACAGCGGTCAGTGGAGAAATTACACAAGAGAAACTCACTGGAAGTGCACCATCTGCATTTTTACATTTAACAGCCCAAGGATGATGATTTATATAGTGCATGAAAGCTCAGCTACTACACTCAAACGTCATGCTAAAGTGAGCCGCATGCTACCTGTACACACCGCAGGGGTATTCTAAATGTACCCTGAGATACACATAAACTACCCCAGACTTCCCTGGACTGGACTGATTGGCACTGTTTGACTCCCTTACCGGCTTATTAGCCACCTGCACATTTTGCTAGCTTGCCTGTATGGTCAATACACCACACTGTCTTTTTGTCTGTATGGACAGTTTTCAACTTTAACTTTTCTTCAAGTCTTTTACTAGTGTCTATGTTTAGTTAAGTAATGATTATTCTATGTTTGATATATTGTGTAGCCTGTTGTAATTGAATAGATATCATTTGCACTGGCAATGTACTTGATTGATATCATTGCACCTTTCTGCATTTTTTCCACACTGTTCCTTTAAACATGCTACAAGCTAACTTTACTGTAAGGGCACACTATTGATATCTTCCTTTGTATTTTTGTAGTATGTATGTGTGTGTCTATGTCATATGTCTGTGTGCCTATGTGTATGTATGATGTGTATAAGCTATTAGACACCTTCATTTCCTTCTGTTTAAGTAAAGTCTATCTATCTATCTATCTATCTATCTATCTATCTATCTATTTATCTGAAGTGCTCTATAGCAATACCTATGTAGCTGTCGACCCTTGGTATGCTTTGGTAAGTCTGAACGTGATGCGATCCCCTATATACTGGGAGCCTGAGATTTTGGGGAGGAAGGTTGCTGGTTTGAACCCCTAGAGCAGCTGGGAAGTATGTGAAGATTTGAAAACTTGATGTGGATGCTCAGTTTGCTTTTCCCCGGATGAATAAAGGTTAAAAGTCTATATTCATTCCCTATTCTGACTTACTGTGTTCTTGCCTAACAGATCCTTCTGCAGGGAAACACCCTACCTCGCACTGAGAGGAAACCCGACTACAGCTGGGGTGTGGTTCGCTCCTACTGCTCTGCTCCCTGTGCTGGAGGTGAGACTGTGTGTGTGTGTGTGTGTGTGAACATCAGTTTTCCCATCACTTCTTAGCAAGCGTAACTAGGCACGGCGGCAAGCCTGTAAAGCTTTGGATTTCTCCACATGTTGAAGCTGTGTGCATGAGGCTTGTATGTAGAGCAATACTTTGTATATAAAGAGTTTGGAGGGTGTTTTTCCTAACAGTGTTAGGAATGGATTAATCAGTTAAACAGTTTATCTGATCCCTTGTAAGCCAGTGTTACTCGAGACAGAGTTACATTTGGCAAACACATCTGTTATTCCTTATCTTTAAAGCTTTTCCTCTTGTAGCATTCAAAGTGAAAACATACTGTTTGAAAATGTAAACAAGTACATAAGCCAGATAGGGTTACATTAGAATAAAGCAAATCTGATCTTAAATGTTTTGCTTATAATACTAGCTTTACACTGCAACACAATAACAATGCTCTTTCTTCATCTGGTAAAATGCTGACTCTTTGCCCGAGACATGCAAATTTAGCATGAGTCTTTTAGCACAATATGTATGTAGCCATCAAGTGCATATTTCAGACCCCTTTTACAAGATTCTTGTTGAAAAATGAGTCAGCTTGGACCAAAAGTCGGACAGAGACAGCATTTTCAAACAAACCATGGAGCATAGTATTATCTTAATTAGCTAGCTAGCTACAGCTGATAACATGCGCGAGCAGAAGTTGATATTTCTGCCAGTAAAAGTGACTGTTATCAGCTAGAAATGAGAAGCCTGCTTTTGTCTACATTTGTCCAAAATCAACTACTTATTGTTTTACCAATTATTTATTTAGTTCTTATTTTTCACAGAATGTGGCTACCAATAACTGTAATAACAACGGAACAACGGCCAACGGAAAGCTTGACAGGCGTAACAACAGTAACTAATGGGGGCGGGGCTAAGCAAATGGTCAATTACAATAAGAAAGTGGAAGAAATATGTGCATATTAATGTACATACTCTAAGCGCACGTGGGTCAGATTTGATCTGTATGTTAGCGTGTGTGTGTGTGTGTGTGTGTGTGTGTGTGTGTGTGTGTGTGTGTGTGTGTAGGTATCTATCTGTCTATCTGTCTGTCTGTCTGTCTGTCGTATGTATTTGTGCGTAGATGTCATATGTCTGTGTGCCTATGTGTATGTATGATGTGTATAAGCTATTAGACACCTTCATTTCCTTCTGGATAAGTAAAGTATACCTATCTATCTATCTATCTATCTATCTATCTATCTATCTATCTATCTATCTATCTATCTGTCTATCTGTCTATCTATCTGTCTGAAGTGCTCTATAGCAATACCTATGTACCTATGTTGGTAAGTCTGAACGTGATGTGATCCTTTATATACTGGGAGCCTGAGATTTGGGGGAGGAAGGTTGCTGGTTTGAACCCCTAGAGCAGCTGGTCTGTTTTGTAGACACAGAAATCAGCTCCGTGGGGGGAAAAAAGCAAGACAGAGGATGATGCATGACCTGAATAAGTTCCCCGCAGGAAATTAAATAAAATGTTCAGCCAGTTTGCCTTTTTTGTTAAGGCTTTTTTAAAATTCTGTGTACATTCTTGTCTTTTCTCCATTTGAGCACTACATATGCTGTACAAACATTTGCAGATGTAACTTACTGTAGCTCAGGTGCAAATCCCAAATTTGTGGAAACTATTTGATGTCAATTTCTGAATTAATAGCTTTGTTTTTACCAAAGTAAACTGTATAGTCACACCAGTAGTTTGGACAAAGGTAAAAATGTATCAATGGTTAATGTTTTGTTTTGGTCCAGTTTGTGTTCTTTTATTATTTGTAAAAAAGCCACTGTGGCTGCAAGAGCTGTAAGCATGACCTCATATTTGGCGTTTAATTTTGGCGATTATATTCCAGCATCATCAGTGCATTATGGATCCACATGGGGAAATCTAATTTTTGTGACTGGAGTGATGTTTATTTATCATCTCTGATGTCACAAAGAGCCAACACAGAAATGACTCAATAGCTATATTATATTAATTAATTATGCAGACAGCAACTGGGCAGGTGTGTTTACAAGCAGATAGAAAAGAGAATCAAGATGCATTTTGTACTGTAATAGACACAGGGCTACAGTCACTGTATTCCATTCATTTTACTTAATCTAACTGCTAAATTACATGCAGCAGTACAAAAGCTTAACACACACCTGTTTTAACTCCATTTCCCTTTCTGATGAATCAGGGGAAATCCCCACACTCACGTGCTAACATGTATGAGCCTTACCATGATTATGCAATGGTATTGCATAACTTTGTATATTAATCAGATGGTTTTAAACTTTGGTTATTCTCCCATACAGTTGTGTGCACACATCATAGATAATTTAGCCCTCCCTAAGGATGTGTGTGGGGTTCCACGTCTTTGATGGACAGACAGTATAATCCAATCAATTAAAGGGCTCGTCCGGGATTTGAACCCGGGACCTCTCGCACCCGAAGCGAGAATCATACCCCTAGACCAACGAGCCACGCTTGCTAAAACACATAAGAGTCATATTGACACCAGGAACATGCATAGGTACGGGTTATTTTTGCCCACATTTAAGATGTTTTTAATGGATTATCAGCATGTTTAAGAGGTTTTTAAGGGCAACAAATGGAAAAGACATACTTTGTTTCTTTGCACGTTGATCAGCCCCAGCTGACGCTAGCCGACAACCAGGAGACGCGGGTTCAAACCCCGCCTCAGGTATGCCGCACAGGAGTGTTTGTGACGAATGGATGTGGTTTCACTTGTTTGAGGCGATTTTCAACTTGCCAATTTCCAACATCGATTTCAACTTGGGAATTTCCATAAAAAAAATATATATATATCACTTTAAATTAGTTTTAGTCTGCAGGCTGTTCAGCAAAAAGGTTTTAAAGTATTTACGTGTTTTAAAGTGTAAACCCCCTTAATATATACTCAATAACATCACAGGTAATTACACGTTGTGTCATGTGACCTTCAACACAGAAAGAGAGATGATTCATATTTACGAGACTGTCCTTCCCCGAAAGCGCTTCCAGAGTGCTCAGTTATGTTTCTTAGCAGTGAAAAATGCAGTATACTGTAAAAGTTGCTTAATTCTGATTGTAATAATTCTATTTAAGATGAGGCCCTACCCCAAGGCTCCAGACCAGAGAGTGAAGGAGAGCATGTGGAGCACCATGCAATAAATCAGACAGCTACATAATGAGGCTGGTGAGTGTTCGAGAGTTACTATAAAAGAGCCATGTCAGTTAAAGTGTGATAAGGGAAATATAGATGCTGTGGACAATAGTATTCTTATTTAAAAGGTACAATATAGAACTTATTCAGAATTATATTATGAGGTTTCTTTTGGAGACAGTTCCATCTGCTAAGTCTCTGCTGAACTTGCACATACCTCTATAGTGTGATAAATAAAAAAGATAGATCTTGCCTTGATAGTAAAAATAGCAATGCTTTCATTATTTGAACACTTAACAACAATGCCTTAAAAGAACTCTAAGAATTCTTAATTGTATTTGATAGATGGTGAGCTAAATTATTAGCCCAGAACCAACGTGGTCTCACGCCAGTTTGTGAAATGGTCACGTTATTTAGATTTATTGATTTGTGTACAGGTCACGAGTTTCTCGTTTATTTCGTGTACAGGTCACGAACGTTACCATTTCACAAACTGCCATGACACTGGGTTGCTCTGGGGTACGCAACAATGGGGAAATGAAACGCCACAATGGGGAAATGAAATGCCACACGCCGGCGACAACAAAGGGATGGACCGCCATACATGGGACGCGATCCCCGGGCGCAGGGACACGATCCCCAGTCTCTGTGGCACGCAACAAAGGGGAAATTAAACGCCACAACAACGGGACGGTTGTGGTTAGGAAAAGAACGGGGAAAGGAACCATCACACGCAGGAGATGCCGACAACAACGGGACGGTTGAGGTTAGGAGGAGAATAACGCGGAAAGAAACTGCAACACGCTTTCTCCGGGGTCTCCGGGTGAAAGTCCTGTGTTGTTTGACCCATCCACCGCCCCGACCAACCTCCCTGCGTGGGTTTTTTGCCTTATCAATACTACTCGCTACTGTAATCGTTCTGTGATCACGAAATATGTTTACCATTGAAATACATTACTTTAAAATCTGTGCTCACCACACGAAAATAATGACATTAACGTGTTCAGTACACAAATCAATAGATTTAATAACGTGACCATTTCACGAACTGCCATGAGACTGGGCTCCCAGAGAAGAGTCAGAGTATGAAGAAAGGACACAGACAGAATCAGGGATTGAGAAAAAGACAGGAATTTAGGAGACAGAGACCATATAATTTGCATTATAATGGTCCTCAACAGGAGGCTTCTCCTGTGTTGCTTTAAACTGATCCTGGGGGTTAGAGCAATAGCCCAAATGTCTTTGCCCATCCCTGGCTTCACACAAGGCTAAACAAACCAATCCCAATGGACAAACGCCCAATTCAGTTCATTTGAACTTCTACGAAAAGGGTAGGTGTTAAAGTACTAGTAGAAAATAGTTGTTTAGGGTAAAATTGTTCTCTTTGAGATACTCTACACACACCCTTTTATGATTTACATGTATTGTTGGTAATGTTTATTTGGTTTGTAAATGCTGATCATGAAAAACAAAAGCTTAAATAAAAAACCTAGACAACACACTAGGTGAAATAACTGAACAGAACTGTGTAAATTTGGGAGCATCTTTCATTAACAATGCCTGTTGCTCAGCAGCTGACTGTGAGCTGCTAAGGTGGAAGTTGAAGTCTCCCACAGCATATACTGTAAATGCAACACAATACAGCTAGTGTCAGCTCCACTCTTAACCCTGTTTTCCACCGCACCGCATTCCGGACGCAGCAACCCCTGCAGGCAATCGCGGCCATTCAAATCAATGTTTGATATTCCACCAGCCGCGCCATGCAGCATCCCAGAAGCGTGTGTGAAGCAGCTCTCTGCTCCGCTAGAGTTACGCGCCAGGTTACACGTAAGGCCGTGGGGCGTTTGGACAGCCGGGCAGGAAGACAGCGAGAGCATCCAGTCAATTTACCAGAAGACACCCCCTAATATCATATATGAACCTCTACCATGGACAACGAGAGATTCATCTTGGAGCTGGAAAAACATAATAGTACATCACAGATCTTGTTTATAGAGACAACGCCAGAAAAGAGAAGGCATGGAGTTTAATTGCAGGAATGCTTAGAGTGTATAGTAGCTAATAAACACACAATTGTTCTTAGTACTTATAGAGGCAATAAAAATCTGCGAGCAGTCAAGACGCTTCTAGATCCACCTGGCCGTGCGACATTTCTGTCGTGCCGCGCTCCACTTTATTCCTATGGGTAATGTCAAGCGACTTTGGCACCCGCAAAGTATCCCAGCAATGCGGCGCTGCATTTGAAAAAATGATGCGCGTCAAAAAAGCTGGCCGATGCCCATCTTTATGCAGATGCGTCTATCCAATAGAAGTAGATGAAAATCTTTCAAACTAACCTTTGTCGATCTGAAATGAAGACAGATTCAGCAACTGTATGGCCTATTTTTCGCTTAAAATTTTTTCAGAAATGCCACATTTCGGTGAACTATTGTTGTAAAATACTAGATTGTATTCCGAACGAGCTGCCATACTGTCGTTTTGAAATTCGGGAGTAGCCAGACCCACGTGACGCGTTCGTCCAATCAGCTTTGCGTAGCGTGGAGCAATAACCATGGATGGATTACGTCGCGACACCACACTTCAATCGTGTTGCCAAAGTGGATTTGCACGTGCCCGGTGTGGTTTGGCGCGTGGCGGAAGACGGTACAAAACCGTAACGCAGCCTGAATGCAGCACGGACGCGGCTGGTGAAAAATTGGGGTTAGAGAGCAGCCTGCAGCAAATGTGTCAAGCATAAAGTAGTAGTGCATGTATGTCTGATCTTTGCATGTCCTTTTAAAAGGTGTAAGACTAAATAAGAGGAAACAGTGAATCTGTGGGTATATCTGTAATCAAATATCTGCACCAAATACACTTCTTACTTTACGACAGTGAAATTATAGCACATCCCTTAACCACCAAACCTCTGACAAAACATATTTCTCTAAATCCTAAATCTCTAAATGTGTCAAACCTCATCCTACATTTTTTTTAAAGTGATCTATTTATCTCATATGCCAGGACTCCACTTTTTGTGCAAAGACGATAAGGCTCATAAAAGATGATAAAGGGACACTGGTGGAAGGCGGTTCCTCTGTACTATAGCTTCCCATTCTTCACTGCCAAATTTGAACAAGTTTTATATCACCAGCTGTATTCATCTGCGCTGAAAAAAAAAACTAGTAACAACCCCACTCTGCTCGTCAGATCTCAATCCCCCCAGAGATATAACACTCGCCTGTCTAATAGTTAGGACTCCAGCCGCCCACTCTCACTCCCCAAACAGCATTGACTGATGTCGAACACCATCCAACACCCCCAGCGCATGTCCCAAAGATTTTTCCACCCTGCCACTGAGCCCAAATCTCCAAGCAGCGCCGTTATGCTCGTTGTCAAACACCAACAACGGCTTTTGTTTTCGGCTGTTTGTTTCAGTCTTTGCCGTCAAAGCCGGAGTGATGCTTTCTAGTTGTTAACCAGGGCTTTGTCCTTGTTTGGATGATGGATAAGAAAGAAGTCGCCTGGGGTTACCGGTGGTCTTGGCCATGAACCGCAAAGGAAAATGCAGACAATGCCTCTTGTGGAAGCATCTTGATTTTTATTTCCTGTTTTTATTTTCCTTGAATTGGAATGTCATATTGGTCAAAGTGAAAGGATACAACTGAAACGCAGGCTGTTGCAGGTCTCTTAAGGTTGAAAATATCTGCTAAAAATGAACACATCTGTCAGTGACACTTGCCTTAACACATGAAATAGTCTCCAATAAAAAAAACTTGGATTTAGACATAGATCTTTTTTACAGAGGTGGAAGAAGTTCTCCAATCTTTTACTTCAGTAAAAGTGGTAAGTAGTACTAGTAGTAGTAGTGTAGAAAGAAAGTCCTTCTTTTTTTTTAACAAGCTCTGGACTATAATCCCCAAGGCAAGAGGAAGCTAGGGAGACATAAATCCAACTGGAGGCGGTCAACACTTGATGAACTGTCCAAGACAGGGACCTGCTGCCAAGAAGTAAAGACCTTAGCGCAGAGGGGAGAGAGGTGGAGATCCATGGTGGACGCCCTATGCTCCCAAGCGGGCCAAGAGGACTAGGTAAGTAAGTACAACAGCAACTTATCTAAGAACCCCCACCTTTTCCACCTATAATATCACTTAAGAAACTTGTGACCGCATTTTCATAATTTTGCTCCTTTTCAATCACATAAACTGTCCTCTGCTCTATTCTCCCCCGCTCTCTATGACATTATGAGAAAACAATAGGGGGGGAGAGAAGGGGGAGGCAGTAGACAGACACGACAGAGGCCTCGGTGACAAGCTCTCTCCAGACCCGCGGCTCTATTTCTTTCAAACCCTGCCAAACTTTTGAAGAGGCACCCTTTCTCTCAGCTTATTAATCGCCTCCCTATTCGCTCCATGAAAAAGAGCACACACACACACACACACACACACACACACACGTACTGTACCAAGATGTACACACAGTATGCACACAGGCTGCAGAAATCTTGGCAGATCCCCTCTGACAGACAGGCAGGAAGATCAGAGCGAGGTGAATGATGGAGAGCGAGGCAGAGGGAAGAGGGATGGAGGGGCGAGGGATAACAATCAAATGAATGACAGAATACAGGTGTTTGGGTTTGCTAGACAACCTCTCAGCTGCCTCCACTCCCTCCAGCAGCCGATGGTATCAGACTCCACCGTTATTGGCCGCCAGTCTCAAGAAGCCAGACAGCAAGCTTCGGCTGCAGTGAAGGTATGATAAGCTGAAGAGCAGAAAAGGAGGACGAGGAGGAGGAGAAAAGAGGAGGCCAGGGGGAGGAAAAGGTGTTTGACAAAGAGTGAGAGAGTGAGGGCTCCTCGTCAGGAACATCCCTCCCTCTGCTGCTAACATTTGGCTGAACTTTCAAATGGGATCCTCCCTCATGACATGAGAGAGAGAGAGAGAGAGAGAGAGAGAGAGAGAGACTAAGCAAGTACAGTAAAGGAGGTGGCCAAGAGAGGTAACATTCAAACAATAGAAAGAAAAAGGACAGGGATGAGGCCAGCATGGACTGAAAGAGATGTATGGTGAGGTGGTAGGTAATGCAATTTGGGTCGGGCGAAGAATTGGCAGGCTTTGTGATTTTTTTCAGTCAAAGTGAGCTAAACATACAGGTTAAAATTGAAGAACAAAGTTTTGGATGAGTTTTTGCCAAAGCCTTTAGTTGGAATAGAAAAGCAACTTTACAAAGGTCTTATAAATGCATATTGACTTACATATCTGGCAACAAGTGCGAGCAACGCTTAGTCTACCTGAGTGAAAGCACAGCACTGCCATGAGTCACTCTGTGTCTGTATTGCTGGAAATGTGGTCAATTTAGATGATATATCAAAACTTTGAAATAGAGAACGAACTAAACTAAACTATTCTGATGGGCAGGTTTAAGCTGGCTTTGGGCTGGACAATTTCGCTGGACCTGGCAACACTTCTCAGGGGTGTTCACATGGGTGTGACTCTGACACAATTGTTGGAATATAATGTCAACGTCCTTGTAAAGTCACAGAATTCCAGGAATCACTTACATTGCTGTACAAAAAGCAGAGAACTTCAGGAATCTTTCACCTTTAAAGGTATGTTTTGGTCATTAAACACCGGTATTAAAAAAAACAAAAAAAAAAACGAATGGTTATTTGATTTTCGTTTTAAAATACAAAATTCTAAATTGAAATACAAGCCGTTTTTTTTTTTCCTTTTCATGGTCAAAAGGGAATGTGAAAATTTAAAACATGCTTCCATTTTCATTTTCTATTTCATATAACAAAAAAATTAAATCACAAGAAAAGAGAAATGAAAAAATGTGCATTTCCAAGGCAGTAGCACGTTCTCTTAATACATCCATGAGTAGCACCGGTGTAGCCTACCAGTTTGCTTTAACCCAGGCTGCAGTTGAGGCAAACTGTAGCCTAACTTCCTGAGCGACTGATCATCCGTTTTTTGCACCTCTTTACATAAATATACAACCCGGTCTCACGGCAGTTCGTGAAATGGTGACGTTATATTGATTCGTGTACAGGGAAACGATTTTCTACTTTATTTCGTGCTGGTCACCACGAAATTGGAACGTTACTATTTCACGAACTGCCGTGACACTGGGCTGCAGCTGGGGGGAGATGGTGACAACACGATCTGCGGTCTCTGGGGGGACACAACAATGAAATGAAACGCTGCACGCCGGCGACAACTGCCATGACGCGGGGCTGCTCTGGGGGATGCAACAACGGGGACGCCACAGGCGGTAGACCGTGCCAACAACGGCCGCCAGGACACGATCCGCGGTCTCTGGGGGACGCAACAACAGAGAAATTAAACGTTGCACGCCGGCGACAATAACGGCGACAACGAGACGGTTGTGTTTAGGAAAAGAAAGACGGGGAAAGGTTGTGGTTAGGAGAAGAAGAACGCGGAAAAGGAAATATACCACACACGGGACGCGATCCCTGGTCTCTGGGGTGAAAGTCCTGTGTTTTTCGACCCATTCACCACCAACCAATTTCCGTCTATTTATTTGCACGTTATGAAACATGAGCGCGGCAGATTTGTCTGATTCCCAGATTAGCTAGAGCGGGTAACGCCAGCTCTGCAGACGGACCAGACTCAGTCAGCACCGGGGTGCGAACCGAGGACCCAGGTCACAGGGCTGGTGGCTAGCTGCCAGCTAGCTACAGCGGCAGCAGCAAACATTATAACATTAGACCCATCACCGGAGGTCTGATCCTCATGATCTGATCCCGGACCGCCGGTGACTTTCTGCCAGATCAGCAAGCTTAACGGCAGCAACAGAAAGTTCGCTGGGATCAGACTTTGGCGCTGTAACGATAACATTAATGTAACCGTAACGTTACAGCCGTGAACTGAAAGTCTATTTCCTCAGCTGGTTTGACTCTCTTCGGGCGTAGTTGTCGGCGGCGGGTAGAGACAGAGAGGAAGGCAGGGAGAAAGGGTAATAAATAAATGTGACATTATGAAATAAAAGTCCCTTAAAGCATTATCAAGAATATAGCTAGGTTTCCAAAGTAATTTTAGCCTGGTACACTGGCGCTGTTGCACTGGAAATGACAACATCCGGACAACATCCGGTCTCTGAATATGAAAAAACAGGCCTTTTTTTCGTTTCTATTTTCGAGTGATTTTATTTTTGGTTATATGAAATAGAAAATGAAAATCAAAGCAGATTTAAAATTTCTCCCATCCCCTTTTGACCATGAAAGGGAAAAAATACCTTGTATTTCAATTTTTTATTTTTTATTTTAAAAGGAAAATCAAATAACCATTCGTTTTTTTGTTTTTTAATACCTGTTTGTGAAATGAAAATCAAATGACCAAAAGATACACAGACCTTTAAGCGGCAAACTGGCTCTTTCTTCAGTTAGAATCAAACATATCCCAATCGATACAACATTCATCATGTTTACGTCTGAGATCATAGCTTCAATGCTCCAAGCTATGACTAATGCTGCACTATACAAAACGTCAGAGTGTATGTGTCACTATCCCATTTGTACAATTCATTGCTTTGCCTACAGAGATACCCTAAAGATACCAAATTCTTGAATAGAGAGCCAGGAGGATGGTTTGGTGGCAGGTCTGCAAGTGTGTCCATTTGGTATGGTTTGCCTTTAGACATGTTCGACTCCCTAGTTTGTGTGAAGCATACTGAGGCCTTAAGTCACATTGCTCATATGATTGAACAGAAATTACTAGTTGATGGTTACACGAGTGTGTATGAATTATAGACAAAAGGAGAAAAGTCAGGGAAGTCTTTGTTGATTCTTCCCTGTTATAGCATATGAAGTCATCACCTTGTACTGCATGCCATTATGTAGATAAGAAGGAAACTGTTTAACTGCACACAGATAGGTGAACAAAATCATCCCGCATAGCAAGAACATGAGCATTTAGCTTGAAGAAATCAATTTGGATAAAACATTGACCCCAGTAAAGATTAGAGACATAAACAGGAGGGAAGCAGGATACACATAATCCCCTTTTTCATTCCATTTTTCTTTGCCTCAGTATTTCCTTTCTCTCTACTGAATGCTAATTCTTTTCTGCAGCATGCCAAAGCTCACAATGGATAATCTGTATGGTAATAGAACTGCTTGAGCCCAACTTAACACATAAATGTGTCAGAAAGTTAGTCGGAATACAAAGAAAATAAAAGAGAGGGAACATGGAAATGAATCCCCTGGTCTCAAAAAACCCTGCTGTGATATTCAGAGGTATTACTATCTAATTCCACATTTTCCATGTTCAGATGTTCAGGAAAGAGGACTAATAGCTGAAATTATATTTGGTAATAATTCATGCGGGGTAGACTCCCTTTGACACTGGAGGGACACGGCTCTATTTCATCAGATGGAATCAGATAACAGCTCTGTGATATCCGTCTTTTAAAACATCTGCCGCTTGCTCAACGTTTCATCAGGGAACATGTTTAAAAGAAAATATGACTAGAAAATCAATCAGGCCACTGCAAACAGATAGGTGTCAACACATTCCATTTCTCATATGGCTGTGCAGGCAGTTGTAGATCATGTGATATATCAATTATAAAATGTTTCATATATCACTCCCATGTCACATTTACCAAGACAAATTGACAAACGTGTCCCGTTTGATAACATCGAGGATGCAAATGCCACAGAGGGTAGACAACACATTGCTACAATGTCATATATTGTAGTCTACATGGACATTTCTAGTATAAAGCAATTGACATTTAACGGTTCAGAGGTAAATTTGTCTCCAAATAAAAATCTCCAAAACTTCGTAACCACACACCACACTTTGGTTAGTCTGGCTTACTGGAGTACATGTCATGGTTGTGTATGTTCTATTTCCTGTTTTATTTTGTAGTCTGTTTTTTCTCCCTTGTCATGTCTTTTTTTTACTTCCTGCCTTGTGTTTTCCCACCTTTTATGATTGTCTGCCTCACCCTGATTTGTTTCACCTGTTCCTGATCCCTAATGTCACCTGTCCCTTGTTACCTCGTTACCCTGTGTATTTAGTCTCTGTGCTGTCCTTGTCTCGTGTCGGATCATTCTTCTGTGCTGTCGGTGGTTTCATGCTTCGTCTCAGGTCTCGGTGTCTTGCGTCGTGTCTCGTGTTCAGCCTTCTTGCCTGTTTGGATTTATTTTCATGTTTGCCTGCCTACCCGGTGACACTTTTTGTTGTAAGTATGGCAATAAATTATTCATTCTGCATTTTGACTACTTTTTAGCCGACAAAATACTAAAATTTTGGGTCCAAACCTCGCCATTATTCCTGACGGATTGTGACAGTACATGGGATAAAGCCTGACATGGATGTCCATCTCCTTCCGCTATCTCCACTATCTATTTGGGCACCGCTCCTGCATCTGGGGGTTAGCGTCGTCCAAGACGGTTGTGATTGGTTTAAAGAAATACAAACAAGCCATAGTCATTTTTTTCCCCTATCCCTGAGTAGATAAGTGGTGTAGTCCGACCATACTCCAGCGCTGACACAGCGCTATAAAGATATGTCTGGCAATGAGAGACTACACTTCGATCGACATCTGTTGGCTCTGGCTACAGTAGCTAACAAGACATGGGATTCCAGTGAGAGCCAGCAGCTAGTAGCAGTGATAACTTGAAGAGCAATTACGCAAGGGTTAATGACCGACAAGGTGTCCATTAACTATTCATTTATATTTTCATGCATTTTACAATCAGATAAAATACATGAAATTAAATAAAATTCATGAAATCTAAAGGTTTTCCAACAATAACTCAGTTTACCTGGTAACACCTTAGAGTTTGACTAATACCCATAACAATCACGACCATCCCATAAGGTTCTTATACAAGAGACATGTTGTTCACTGCTGCAGTAAATAGGTTGAACCTTAGATACGACCTGGCAACTCTCAGCTCATAGAACCCTTTGGCTCAGCTATGAGCCAGAAAGCATAGCTAATAATAACCATCAAGATCCAAAGTCAATAACATTGTGTACAGTTGGCAATCAGTAAATATAATTTGACAGTTATGTTTAACAACAAGACAAGCTAGCTATCCAGCCATGGCGTTGTCCCCAAATCAATATCAAGATTTTAACAAACAAACGATACGCCACGTGTAACATTACTGCCGGCCGCAGCATGAAGTAGCGAGCTGAACAGCGAACAGGATGAATGATGATCGTTGTGATACAATGTCATTTAAAGTGCTCATATCATGCTTTTTGGCTTTTTCCCTTTCCTTTATTGTGTTATGTTTTTGTGAACGTTAAGGGTTTTAAAAAGCCCAAAGGGACTTACCATCTCCAACAGAAAACACTGTTCACCAACTGCTCCAAACAGCTTTATTGTCGTCCAGCCTTTACTTCAGAGACAAACGTGGTCACTTTGTAACACACCTTATAATGCTCGCCTAGCTGCTAGCATGGCACGCCCTCTTACTCTGCTTCTGACTGGCTAGTAGTCCTTACCTAGGTACTGTCAGGGCACGCCCTCATACTCTGCTTCTGACTGGCTAGTAGTCCTTACCCAGGTACTGTCAGGGCACGCCCTCATACTCTGCTTCTGACTGGCTAGTAGTCCTTACCTACTGTAGGTACTGTGCATGTGCGACTCCCAACAAAGATGGAATAGAAGTGTGATGCCTCACTCTGTAGCTAAAACAGAGAGCTCAACACACAGGGTGAAAAGAGGAGCTGCACCTGAAAATGAGCAAAATATGAACACTTTAAGAGGGGCAGTGTAAATGACTTCTTGCAGCTTGTGTGTTACAGTCGTCATACTGTGGTGGTCAGAGGACGAAGCACTGAAGGCCGACACTCAGATGTTAGCTTGTTAACGTGTTGCATTAAATGGTAAACAAAGGGGCATTCATTTAGAACGGTGAACGGACAGTTTCACTCTAACTACTTGGTAGGTGTCCAACACTTTTAACGGACACCCTGCAGCCAATCAGAATAGAGTATTCACCCAGACCATGGTATAAATCAAGTAAATTCTCCCCTCATACAAGTAATGTTAGCATAAAAGGGTAATGTTAGCATATATATAATTCCTGCTGTTTGCCTGCTGCGCATGTTAAGAGTGCAGAAGCTGTCTTACCTTGAAACAGGTGCTTCTTACTCTGCACTTTGAGCTCAAAGAGAGGTGTCCTTCTTGGAGTGATAAGCAATTTCCACCCTTTCATTTTTTGGGGGATTTTGATGAGTTCCAGTTGTGTGAAAAACATTGAAAGATACAACAGTACACAGAACTACTTTTTTTTTTAGCAAAAAGAGAAATAGAACCAGATTATATGCTGAATTGGTAGAAATTAATTATGCCCTTTCTTCATTATGGGCAATAGGAATTAATGGAAAATAATGAGGGGGGATTTGATATAGGGATCTTGTTTTAATTGTCTACATTTAGGTGTGTGTGTGTGTGTGTGTGTGTGTGTGTGTGTGAAGATCCTCTCCTATGCTTTGAGGTTTGTATAGCCTTTAATATTAAGAGAGAGAGAGATAAAGAAAGCGGGGCAGAAAAAAAAGAGGTAACGAGGAGGGGGAACACACACACACACACACACACCTACCTACCTACAAAGCCCGCTTTGTTAATTAGCCCATGCCACATCAGCATTTTCAAATCAAAGCTTTTGGATATGCCTCATCACAGGGAAATTGTGTCTGTTTGTTAAGGAGGACAACAAAAAAAATGGAAGTGCGGAAACGTGTGTCCTCGCTTGAGTTATGTTCTGATAGTATGGTGTATGACAGGGATCTTCAACAGGGAATCCGTGATTTTTGAAGTATTTTCACAAATTAAAAAGTCTGACCATTAATCTAACATTTTATTAACAAATATAAATCCCCACTGATGATAGGCTTACTGGCCTATAGGTAAGGTTGTCACTTAGATATACAGTTCATCCTAAGGATTCACTGTGCCACATGTATGTTTTAACATAAAAACATTATTTGGCTATTTTAATAGCTTAGTATTCTATGCAAAAAACGGTATATAAAGGTTTTAGGCTGCCCTACACGTTATTGTAGGCCCAGTTTATTATGCAACTTCATTTTATAAAAGTGTAGTAGGGGGTCCCTGCTCTGTCTCTCTTTCAGTTAAGGGGTCCTCGAAACGTAATGAAAAACGTTGAAGACCCTGGTGTATGTGTGGAGTCCAGGTCTACAAATTAGCAATAGTTGCTAAATGCTGTACATTGGAGATTTGTTGCACAAATGTCTATGTGGTAGCATCAGTCCCTAGTCAAATAAACGTGAAATGAAAATGTGTGTGTGTGTGTGTGTGTCACTGAATAGGCCCAGGCTCCTCCGCTTGTGTATACAGGCGGTAGATGTGTCTCGCTTCTTAAGCGGCCCGCTAATCACACAAATTATTGCTTCCAATTAGCGCTGTGGTAGTAATTAATTCCCCCACTATCACATCATTTAGCGTGCTTTCACACCATGGCACCTGTTTTCCCCCCCAATCCCGCCAACCCCTGTTTGTTTATTCCATGGACATTATTTGCATTCAAAGGTTTAATGAACACGTTCAGTTGTATGCCACTGGTGTAGGGATGTGTTGAAGGCACCAACGGGTCATGGACAATGGGACTACAAAGCAGTGCTGGGGAAAACTCCCACAGAAAGCGTTTCTTAGACTAACACTGACTGCGCCCCTCCTTTCCTCCTCCACCTCTCTAATATGGATTAATAAAGTGATAACGCTCTTTGTTAATTAATATGAGCGTGCAGTACTAATTACTTTGCTGTACGACAAGCAAGCTGTTGAACCCGTAAAAAGGAATGGTGTCAGATCGGGCTGGCGATGCTACAACGCTGGGGCTGTGTTCTGACTAGTAATGGAGTACAGAGGGCAGACAGAGGGAGAGAGAGAGGAGAAGGCGAGCGAGCGAGGTTTGTGAATAATCACAATGCAATCAAGTAGCTGCGATATTCATAAGAGCTGTTGAATATGCAGAAGAAGATAGGCCGTGGCAGTCAACAGTCAGTGGCAGGCCCACACACGCTGCCGAGCTGTGGAGCAGAGCAAAAGGCGAGCACAGAACAGAGCCGTGGATGCTTCACAGCTGGCCGATCTCAGCAGCTTCATTTGCTAAATGTGACATTTTTTAGTTGCAGTTTTGGTACTGCGAGAAGGGCCAAAGCTCACTCAAAAAACTTCAGCTAAACTCTTTGCTCAATGAATATACATATTGGACCATCCACAAACTGATTTCTGTGTCAGCTATTGGAGGATAGGCTGTGATTGTTCTGATGACAAGTGGTTAATACTTGTTCTGCTGGATATGGTGTTAAAGTGCTCATATTATGCTTTTTCCCTTTCCTTTATTGTGTTATATATCTTTTTTGTGCATGTTATAGGTTTACAAAGTGAAAAAGCCCAAAGTCCCCCCCCCCAAAGGGATTTACCATCTCCAACAGAAAACACTGTTCACAAACTGCTCCAAACAGCTCTATTGGAGTCCAGCCTATACTTCCGTGACCAACGCTCGTCACTTTGTAACACACCTTATAATGCTCGCCTAGCTACTAGCACGCCCTCATACTCTGCTTCTGACTGGCTAGTAGTCCTTACCTAGGTACTGTCAGGGCACGCCCTCATACTCTGCTTCTGACTGGCTAGTAGTCCTTACCTAGGTACTGCGCATGTGCAACCCCCAACAAAGATGGAACAGAAGTGAGATGTCTCACTCTGTAGCTAAAACAGAGAGCTCAACACACAGGGTGAAAAGAGGAGCTGCAGCAATGTGCAGTACAACAAAAATATGGAGTTTTTTGAAAATTAAACCATGTAAACCTATCCTGGTATAACCTCTAAATACAATTATGAACCTGAAAATGAGCATAATATGAGCACTTTAAGTAAAAGTATTGATCATTTTGATCAACTGACATAGGAAGGTACTGTAAATATGACAATCGAGTTTGCAGCAACACTGACCAGTCACACACACACACACACATACATATATATATATATATAAAAAACCTCTAAAATGCAAAAAATAAGTCATCAATAGTTTCTATATTGTAATAACGCAGGATAAATCCAGGTTGGAGACAGGGCCATGGATACCACTGGGGACATAGACGTCATGTCTTCTGAATTTTGTTAGTAATCATTTTTAATATTTTTTTGTGAATTTGGGTATTTCAATAACCTGCAGGGAATGAAATGTAGGCTACACATACATATTTAAATTTGACTACTTTTCATCCAACAAAGTACTAAAAATAAATAGAGGCCTCTGCTTATTTAAACTAGAATTTAAATCTGGACGAGGAGTAGCAACATTGTATATACTGTAGCTAAATAGGATTTACAGAAAGTGAAACTGAATTAATTGTGAAATTGTGAAAATCCAAGCAGTTAAAAAGCAAAATGTAAATCTTACTTTTGGTTTCTGGTCAGATTAGTTTGAGAACGCTGGTTGAATTGGTGCTTGAATTCATTCGCTCAGTGTATGTACAATCTGTGTTACAGCCCTGGTTGGAAGGAGCGGTTGTTTTTTTCATAAAATAAATCAGCTTATTTATATGTAAAAGAGATATTAAGTAGGATCCAAGGAGCACATCTGAGGAATAATGTACTATAGCTCTAAGATCGTTCCTGTAAGCTCACTACAACTTACTGCTTCATGTCTTCTTCCTCCATTTTGCCCATTATATTTCAAATCAATTCAAAAAAAGATTCTCTTCCTAATTGAAGAGGAAGAGATTCCTTCATGAAAGGAGTTTGATTCTGCTCTGTGGGAGTCCCTATGTAGCCTTTAGTGGTAAATGTCAGTGAATGTGAGCAGGAACATGTAACTTTGCCTTGTATTACATGAACAGAGAGGCTCGATCCTCGGCGAGATGTTGCTTTCATAACACTGAGATCTGTTTCCTTGCACACTCCTCCCCCTACTGGTGTGAATCCATAATCATTGGAGCTAAACCATATGTTGTGTACTCATTAACATATTGATATCTGTTATCTATAATTCATGGAAACATGTTTTGGAATTGATAATAAAAAAATGAGATGCTGTTTTTTGATTCTGCCAGGATGCGCAGGAAGCGGATACACAGAAAGAGCAACATTACCTTTTTTTTTTTTTTTTTTTAATACTTGTATGTTTGAATGCCCGTTCACTCTCCACATGGGTCTCTGCTGCTGTCTGGTAATGTGTTTAGCCAACATTCACATTGGGGAAAGTGAACAGCTCAAATCTGTGTGCCTTTTTCGGTCCTATTCATCAAAGATTATTATACAAGGAAGTGAGGGATAGAAAACCAAAAAAGAAGCATTAGCTTTACAGAGATTTGTTAGGCAGGAAATATTATTAGGTGCACAAAATGGAAACTCCCGCAGATACTCCCGCAGAAATGCACATCACAGAACAACACCTTTGTCTCCTGCACTACATTACTGTGATGGTGTGCTGTTAGATGGAGTCCTTCTGGAAGCAAGGGACACGTTTCTATAAGGTTGAGAGGTTGAGAGGGGATGCAAGAGTGTATCCTTGCTTCATGCTACTGCAAATAAAAATCTTTTTGAAGTCTGGCAAAAAAAAGGAATCCCATTGGTGGGAATAAAAACAGTAAAGCATTTGTGTGGAACAGCTCACAGAGCCTTGATAGATAGATAGATAGATAGATAGATAGATGAAGCACATATGCATTACATTTTGTTCCACTGGCTCATGAATACTGCCCTAACTCAAACCAGTACTACTGTATAGAATTTGAAAAAGAAATGCTATAGTGCTAGTGGGGAAAAGAATAAAATTTAGTTTAAAATATATCATCTCTTTTATGTAAAAAGAAATAAGAAATAAAATAGACTGCCAGTTGAGAAGTAAAATCCTGTTTTTATTGGGGTAATAATTGAAACACTCAAAAAATGACTGTCTTCATTTATTTTATACCCTTAGTGTTAAAAGAATATCTCACAGTAGTAGGTCAGGGAAGTTGCTGCAGAGTGCTGCTGTGCTGTATGACTGAGCCGAGTCGGTTTGATGAGAATTAACGGCACTAGAAGACGGTGATTTTTTGACAGTGGCTATTAAGAATTAATCAGGCCAGTGCTCAATAATTTACGGTGCTTCCCAAAGTCCCCTATCCATTTTTTATCCTCGCCGTCCCCGTCCATTATTTGCATGGAATCAAACGAAATTTCTAAATGTGTTGCTTGAGTGACAGCAGGGTCTTTATCGCAGGCGAAACATCTTGATGTAAAGCGGGGTCGAGGCCTGTCGGTACGTGCATGCAAACTGTTGCGCTCTCGGAATACTGAATTATTATCAGGATGCCTGACGGGACTTTTTAACCTCCTGAAAGATCATATTCAGGAGTCAATTATTGAAATATTGAGTCTTTTGCTCATTCATTTCTTTAAATAAGTGAATATTCTGTAAATAGGGTGCATTCATTTCACTTGTTACAGTGCAAACACAACATGCTGAAGACTTTTTTTGAAAACACAGACACATGTTCTTGATACTAAAGAGGTGAGCTTCCTTATTATAGGACATTTTTACGGCACATTGAAACAGTTGAAGCAAAAGGAAATCAGCCCAGAATATTATATTATAGCCCTATTTGAAAGCCCATTTTGACTCCGTAGGTGCATATTTGTCATTGTCATTGTCATTTTTTCCAAGTGTGTTTAAGTCTGCGTATGTGTTTGCGAACACAAAGAGACATTGAGGTTTGCTGTGCTGTAGAGTTAAAGAAATTATTGACAAACACGTCTCAAGTTGCTGCTTTTAATAAGCTATGAGGCTCCGGCTGGAAAATGCTGCACGGTCATTGTAATTATTCTACAACCACCACTGGATTCCTTTTGATTTATGTAGTAAATGCGTTTTTAATAAAAGTGCAAGAGGAGAGGGGAGAAAGGAGAGCAACAAAACGACACAAGAGCAGGGATGATGATCAGAGAGATCAGGCGAGTAGGGAGGAGAGAAGACGACATGTTGACTCTCGGTAGCCAAAGATGAATCACAATTTTTCTCTTTTTCCCCACAAAACACTGTAATGAAAGAAAAACTCACTGTCCGACAGTGTAAGTAGGCTAAGCCATCACATCTGTCTTTTATCAGAGACACAACTAATACCCTTGATTCAGAGTAACAGCAGAGGGGCCATTAGGGTATTATATGTAGCCTAAAGCAATGGTGTCAGCCTCCCTATGCTAATGGGCCCGTGGCCTGCAGAAATTAGCATGGAGCTCTCTGGGGCTCAGAGGAGATCACCTTGCTCTCCTGCTCTCCACTGTTGTTCTCTTTAAATATAAAGAGTGGTGCACATCGCCATTTTTAAACACCTGCGTTTACAAAGTGATTGCAAGGCTTGACACAAAATTACAACCGATGGAACCGGTTTAGTAACCAAAAAAAACAGTCCTGCTGTAACGTAACTGTGTCCATGTTGACATGATAGATAGATAGATAGATAGATAGATAGATAGATAGATAGATAGATAGATAGATTTTTATTGATCCCAAAAAATGGGAAATAACGGTGTTGCAGCAGCAAAATATCAGACACACAGCACACATACAGAGTATACATTAAATAATAGGAAACAATATACATGAAATAATAATAGAATACTACACAAGCAATATTTAAAATATATACAATTTGGAAATAAAATGTACAACTGTTTCAATAGATATAGATAAACTTAATGTGCAAGTTGGGGAGTAAAAATGTAGTTAAAAATGTACTGTTTCACTAGTAATGATAGGATGTAGATAAACCTACTGTGCAAGGTGCATTCAGTGCAGTTGTGATGTATATGAGTCTTATCTCACATTCAGGGATGAAGTGTTAAAAAGTTTAATTGCCCGTGGTAGGAATGATTTCCTGTAGCGGTCCGTGCGACATCAAAGCTGTCGGAGCCTCTTAGAGAAGGTGAATTCGCAGCTATTGGCCATATCCGGCCAAGTTTCCCATCTTTTTGCTGTGCTTTTCCTGGGCAACAAAGTGCAAATAAAAGGAATTTAACTGGCGTCTCTCCAGCTACCAGCCCACACTCCGTAGCTTGACCTGTGCAGGGACTTGAACCAGTGACCCTCTGCTTTCCAACCCACCTCCCCACAGACTGAGCTACTGCCACTCTTCATGTATATGCACATGTACATTTACATGTCTAATTAGTATAGGAAAGTGACTGATGAGAGAAAGGACATTAAGGAGCTTTTATTGCATCATTTGGAGTTGTTGAAGCATGTCATTTTATTCTGAAGAACAGAAGTACGGTCCCGGATGTGTTGACAGCGTTGATGTTCATTTGGACGACTTGTTAATATGGTAAAAACCTTGAAAAACCAGCAGCGCCCAGTAGTGATGGTCAAATGAAGCTTTGTGAAGAATTTTCTTTATTTTCTGAGCCCACTAGATGGCGCTTTTGTTAAACAAAGGGTTGAAAGCCCACTGAGCTGCCATTCCTTGAGTGTTTTTCTTCAAACCGAGAGCGCCATCTAGTAGGCTCAGAAAATAAAGAAAATGCTTCACAAAGCTTCATTTGGCAATCACTAGCGCCCAGTGAGTGTTTACAGTGGGGAGATAGGGTGTCCGAGTATGGCCAAGGCCAGGGCACAGCTAATTCATCGGTATTAGATTCCTTGCCGGCCCTTGTAAAAACAAAGCTGAAGTAAGTGGTTAAATGATATTCCATTAGAAAAGTAACGTTAGTTTGACACCACGAAATGAACTGAAAACATTACAAGATCATTTATATTCATACAGTATTTACACAGCAAGTCCCATTAGTAACTAATACATTTACTCAAGTACTATACTTGTTTTGATTACATACAAAGAAATGTGATGAGCTTGAATATGTTGTGTTGCTAAAATAACTCAACTCAACTTTCAATGCATCAACTCACTCCTTTTATTTCCGGAAACCAAAACAGCGCACATCTGTGTCAAAATGTACAACGTAAAACAGGCATCCTGAATAATAGGACTAGAACTGTATATATGTATACTGTATGTATTACGTGAACACAACATTTCCCCGACTAATGCGCCCTCTATGGTAGAGGCAGAGCTGGAGGATGATGGGGGATTGTCGTCAATTTCCCTGGTGGAGGTTGCTGAGGTAGTTAAACAACTCCACAGTGGCAAAGCCCCAGGAATTGATGAGATCCGTCCAGAAATGCTTAACGCTCTGGGTGTGGAGGGGTTGTCTTGGTAGACACGCCTCTTCAACATTGCGTGGAAGTCTGGGACAGTGCCTAAGGAGTGGCAGACCGGGGTGGTGGTTCCCCTTTTTAAAAAGGGGGACCAGAGGGTGTGTGCCAATTACAGGGGTATCACACTTCTCAGCCTCCCCGGTAAAGTCTACTCCAAGGTGCTGGAATGGAGGGTTCGGTCGATAGTCGAACCTCAGGTTGAAGAGGAACAATGCGGATTCCATCCTGGTCGTGGAACAACGGACCAGATCTTTACTCTAGCAAGGATCCTGGAGGGAGCCTGGGAGTATGCCCAACCGGTCTATATGTGTTTTGTGGATCTGGAGAAGGCATATGACCGGGTGCCCCGGGAGATACTGTGGGAGGTGCTGCGGGAGTACGGGGTGAGGAGGTCCCTTCTCAGGGCCATCCAATCTCTGTACGACCAAAGCGAGAGCTGTGTCCGGCACTAAGCAGTCAGTACAGCTTGGGCGAGAGGTGCCCAGTTGCTGGGTTGCTCTGCTCCACCCCTGTCAGGTGAGGTTGGTGAAGAGGGGAGGGCTTTCTGCGCAAGCAGCTGGCGTGCCAACGGGAACCATCAGTCAGCTGAAATGAAGCTGGGCCGTGCTGCCGACTGACCTGGTACGGAGCCGACCAGAATGATGACAGCTTGTTAGCTCTGTGGGGCCGGCAGTCTGACACTCTGATAGCAGGCCACTTAGCCTTGTGCTTGTCATCGAACCTCCGCTTCATGGAACTATGTTGTCTCTTGACGTGAGACTTGGCTGCTGCTGGGCATGGCCGTGGCCCGCGGCCATTGGTGGACGGAGTCTTGACAGGGGAAGCACAAGCTCCCTTTTCAGCATGAGTGCGGCAGGGGAGACCGTTGTAGAGTGGGCAGTTGCTCTGTAGTGGAGGAGGGTCTGTGACAGTGCAGCCATCAGGGAGTAAACCTCAGACATGTGAGCATGCAGTCCATTTTTCAGGGATTGGTTGAATCGTTCCACGTTGGCTTGGGGGTGATAGACGGAGGTATGGGTAACACCCTTGTTGGCGAGGAAGGTGGTGAACTCCAAGGACAGGAACTGAGGACCATTGTCCGTGGTAATTGCACGAGGCAAGCCCCAGCGGGAAAACAGCTGGTCGAGGAAGTTGACCACAGCAGCAGAGGTAACTGTACCCATGGGAGCCACCTCAGGCCACTTGGAGTGCAAGTCGTAGACCACCACGAGGAACCTATTGTGGTGTGGCACATTGTACAGCTCACCACAGATATCAAGCTGCAAGTGGTCCCATGGTGCAGATGGCCAGTCTACTGGGTGTAGTGGAGTTGAAGCGGTTGGCCCAGTCTTCCCACTGGTGAGGCACGCTGCACAAGAGTGGCCCACCACACGACGTCACGGCACCTTTCTTTGGCTTTGACAATGCCGAGGTGTCCCTGATGTGCCTTTTGCAAGACACACCCTCTGAGGGTCACTGGGATGACAGCACAGAGGCCACAGGCGATGCAGGCCTCACCCCAGCATGACAGTTCATGCTTCACTCGATAGTATGGCTCCAGTTCTGGTGGGACGTGGGCAGGCCAACCATGTCTGATGTAGTCACGAAGCATGCTGAAGACAAGCTTGGCTGCTGAGGCGGACTCCAGATCACGGAGGGAGACCGTGTCCTTCAGTGGTGAGTGGACCAGGTGCACTACCTGCTTCTCATCCTCTGGAGAGACAGCAGAGCACTGCTACAACATTAGTCTTGCCAAGTATGAATTGTAGCTGAAAGTCATACTGCTGCAGGTGGTCTGACCATCTGTAGAGGCGAAGGGGCCTGTGTCCTCCGCCCGAAGTGGACATCAGGGCTGTCAGGCCAGGAATCCAGGAAGCATCCTGCCTGAGCAGCATCCTCAGCGAGGCCGTGACGGAGGAGTACTGAGGCAGGAAACGGATGTAGTAGGCTGTCATCCCCAAGAACGAAGCCAGCTTCGAGGCTGTCGTGGGGGTGGGGACTGCGCTGATGGCTGCCACATTCGACTGGAGAGGCGAGATACCATCTGCGGACACAAGGAACCCGACAAAATCAATGGCCGGTGCGGAGAACGTACACTTCTCAGTGTTCAAGGTGACATGGTGGTGGCTGAGGGAGTCAAAAACCTGTTCCAGACAGGCGTTGTGCATGTCACCATCTGGCCCATGTACCACAATGTTGTCCAAATAGGCCACGGTACCAGGGCTGCTGGCGAGGATTGTGGACATGATCTTCTGGAAACAGCTTGGCGCTGAACTGAGCCCAAAAGGCATCCTCGTATAGCGGTACAGGCCAGTGTGGGTGATAAAAGCCGTCAGGTTCCGACTCTCTGGGTGCAGAGGAATTTGTAGGTAGCCCTGACATAAGTCCAACTTAGAAAGGGAGCCATAGAAGTGGGTCGTGAGTTCTTCTGTCGTCGGGAGAGGATACTTGTCAGGCACCACTGCCTTGTTGACCTGGCGAAGGTCAATGTAGACTCTCAGTCCACCTGACTTCTTCCTGGCGATGACAAGGTTGGACACCCACGGAGAGGCATCAATGGGTTCTATGATGCCATCAGCCTGGAGGCGTTGGAGCTCCTGTGTAATGCTGTCCCGCAGAGCCAGGGGAACACGCCGAAGGGGCTGGACCACGGGAGGCACGCTGTGGTCCAAGAGCAGTTTGTGTGTGAATGAGGTGAGGCACCCAAGGCCATTGAACAGTTCAGGCCGGCTTTGTTGCCAAGGGGAACCCACTTGTAGTATGGTTGTGTTGTTGTCCTGTAGGGTAAAGCCAAGGCTGAGAAAGAGGTCAAGGCCCACGAAGTTCTCGCCGCGGCACGTAATGTGGAATGGGAAGTGGTCCACAGTTGTAGACGTGTAGCAAACTGGGAGGTAAAGTAGACCGACAACGTCGATTTTGCTGTGGCCGTAGCCACAGAGAGCAGTGGATGGGGGCTGCAGCTGTCTGTTTGGGAAGAGTAGGTTACAGGTGTCAACATTCAGCAGTGACACCTTGGCCCCAGTGTCGAGGAGAAGAGGGACACAGCAGCCATCCAGGTATACGGGGCACCTGGAGAAGGTGCCTGGGTGGGGGCCTATGGTGCGCCCTGACACCGCCGGGTCATGTGATTGTTCAGGGTAGTCAGCCGGAGCAGACCGGCACCATTTAGCAAAGTGGTTAGGTTTCTGACAGCGTCTGCATGTTTGGCCACTAGCAGGGCAGTCCTGAGCCCTTGTGGCATGGCGGGTGGAGCCACAATTCTCACAGTGTCTCTGCTGGCATGTTTGCTGGTGTGTTTGCTGGGGGCGCGCGACCTGTATAGCAGCAGGGTCGGCCAGGTTGTCTGAGCTTGATAGCTGTTGCACTGGCTCTTCCATATCGGCAGTATGAGACTTGTTTTCTGCTATTTTAGCAGCACATTGAGTTACCGCCTCCATTTGTAAGGCGAGTGTTAGTGCATCATCAAGTGACAGTGTTGCATCTTTGAGTCACAACTCCTCCTGAACTCTGGGATTAGACGTTTTTTCAATGAGCTGGTCTCGAATAAGGTCATCCCTCATGACACCGAAATTACAGCGCTGCGCTAAGGCTTTTAAATCTGCTACAAACTGCCTAACAGACTCACCAGGGCGCTGACATCTTTGTCTGAACTCCAGCCGCCGAAAGAGGATGTTCTGTGACTTCACAAAATGTCCAGTCAAAGCCGTAATGACAGCATTGCAAAGTGTCCAGAGTACCATCGAGCGTGTTGAAAATCCTGTTCCCCTCTGCTCCCAGCAAGTGCAGTAGGATAGGGCACTTCCTTGCGCTAGCGGCCTTATCCAATCCAATGGCTAAAAGGTACAGTTCAAAAGACGTTTTCCACTGATTCCAAGGTTCGCCAGGGAGGAGAAGAAAATAGTCTGGAGGTGGCAGAGAGAAAGCTGGGGCATCAGCCATCCTCGTTGCCAATGTTCTGTTGCTAAAATAACGGCTAGTCTCAACTTTCAATGCATTAACGCACTCCTTTATTTCCGGAAACCAAAACAAAACAGCGCACACCTACGGTGGCCTTTCAGTGACAAAATGTGCAACGTAAAACAGGCATCCTGAATAATAGGACTAGAACTGTATATATGTATACTGTATGTATTACGTGAACACAACAGTTAATGTTCTTTTGACTGAATTATCCAACAGTAATTAAAGTAGTAGTCAATATATACTGAACAAAATTATGAATGCAACATTTTTGTTTTTGCCCCCACTTTTGATGAGCTGAACTCAAAGATCACAGATGTACACAAAAGGCCTATTTCGCTCAAATATTGTTCACAAATCTGTCTAAATCTGTGTTAGTGAGCACTTCTCCTCCACCTCACATGTGTGGTATATCAAGATGCTGATTAGAAAGCATGATTATTGGGGGGGGGGGTCAAGTCAAGAGAGAGAGAGAGATGAACCCTAACCATAACACCAGATACTGACTGGTTTTTGGACACCCCCCCCCCCCTTTTATTGTGGCCATACGTCACAACCAAACGTTAGCGATTGGTTATGGAAGATCCAGAGTGGCTCTGGGCAGATCCAACAGTTTTAAACGTCAACAGAGTACCCGCCTTCAAGGAAGTTAACACTTGTCAATGGAGAGTGGCCAGACTCTCTGTACAAATGAAAGGTACAAGAGTCTGGTAGAACCAGGCTAGCACTGTACTGCATTTTACAATCAACGATGGATAGTTTCATTTGACAATGATAATTGTGCAAGAAGATACAATTACTGCAGCTCCTTTAAGATGACAGAAAAGTTGCAACTGTCGTGCAACCTAACCCTTAACCTGTTTTTACTGTAAGACAATTTACATAGCTTACTTATAACGGTGGACAAGGGTTGCAGTGCAGCAGTGGTGCAGCAAGCATAGAAAGAGTAAAAAGTAGAAAAAGTAGTACTTCTTTAATAGTTTAACTTACACTCACACTTTGATTTATTTTATTAATCAGACAAAAAGAAAAGGTACCTTTTTCAAGTGCACTAGACATGTCTTTTCACACTATGCATATATTGTTCTATTTCAAGCATCAATATCTATGTCCAATTACCTGTATGTAATCCACTCCTGGATAAGTACACCTTCACTCTAGGTTCGTGAGGAAGGGAGTTCAAGTGCAATGAGCAGACACACACCAGGGTTAAAGTTACTTAGACTTTAGTAACCAAATGTATAATTGAACCAAGTGCAATACATTAACACATGTAAAAAAATAAAATGGGCCCTTTGAAAATATAATAAAATAAATTGTCCTTTAAGTTGACGTATTGTGTTTCCATGTATTTAATTGAAAGTTCCTTTTCCATCCTCACTTCAAGTGTAAAGTCAAGTTAGTCAAGTCAATAGTCAGTGTGTGGATATCCAAAGAGTGCTGACCAGTGGAGTGACTGGTACAATCCTACCACAAAGCAGATCGGATTTAGTGACAGAAATCAAACTGGGTTGGCTCGCCATCTATGGAGTTTGATGAATCTTCTTCCAGGACTTTTCAGATCCAACCAAAAACTTGACCTGCATTCACAACCAGGTTATAACCTTTTGTTAAGTTTCATAACTCCTTTCCCTATGCAGGTTGCTTTTACATTCATCTATCAAATGCTCCCGTGCTCACATGTTGTACAACATTAACTCCAGTGTGTAAAAATAAATATTTACAGAACTGCATATACTTCTACATTCTGAAAAATAGTGAATACCATTCAGTTAACCAATGCAAAGTAATCAGATAGAATACCTTGAATTCAAAAGTACTTCAATTCACAACTGCAATAAGCTTACAATTGTACCAAAAGATAATTCGTTCTTTTCAGTATAAAGCATTGGGACATATACTTCAAATTAGCACCTCATATGCATTTCACACATGAAAACATAACTTAGAATCAGGTTTGACCTTTCAAAACAAAAGTGAAAGCTTATTTCAACAAACTATCTTTCCATTCACTTGATAACTTAAAATGTACCACTCGTAGTAAAAGTACAATAAAAATATACATCTTTCATCTTTTATGGAGATATTTCTTAGCATAAATCCAACTAAAATATGACATGAGTGATTCAGGCTGTTAACTAACATAAGGATGAACAGGCTAGCTTACCCAGTGTTTACGGTCCTTTTATTAAATGTTCCCAAAAAACTTCAGTGTCTTCATTAACTTCTTCATCACTTTTCAAGGTTCAGCCCCTCCAGAAACTAAATATGGCGCTTGCAAAACAAAATGACCGTCTTCCTTCTCTCTCGTCTGTTTTCCAGTACCAGATGTAGCTAACGTGCATCTTGGAGTTTCAAAATAAAAGTACCTAATTGTGACTTAAGACAGTAAAAGTATCTCTTTATCAAAATGATGTTTTTTTACAATGACAACTTAATTCCTATGAACTTTCTTATCAAAATGATGATTTGTAACTATTTATTACTTCTCTTCTTGAGTATTGAGTATATACTCAATGTATTTATCATCTGGGTTACATGTACTTATATACAGTACTATATATGTAACATGAGTTTATTTGTATTGTACAAAAAGCAGGTTTTCATGCTCATCTTTGACTCAACATGCAAGTTTAAGGACATTTATTCTATCAAGCCTCAATTATTGGGCCTACATTTAAACTGTTATGACTCTAAGATAAACACTGTGTGGCCCGATTCAGAAGCACTTTACAGTAAAACTGTCTCTCTGCATGTGGTGTGTGTTTCCATGGTGCCTCAGTGATGCTCTGGTTTTGTCTGAGATATTGTCTTTGGTCTGTAGATTCTGTGTGGAAGAATGCCGTTTAGTGCCTGTGTGTGTGTGTGGGATGTGTGCAGGAAGCCATGTGAATATGAGTTGCAGAGTGAATATAGATCAGTCTCCCAGAGGCTAAGTGAGATGGCTGCTGTAATATCCCCAAATTACACACAGATCAGCCCCTGACCAACCACCCACTCTTGTCACTGGTCATCACATACCATACCGTGTGTGTGTACCATACCGTGTGTAGTACACACAGGACTTTCACCCAGGAGAGCGGGGGTTCACGTCCTGCTTGTCTCGCTTGCTATAGTCGGTTTTTTCTTTCCTCCCGCGTGACCGTACGCCCACCCACGACCCTTTCCTAAACCCAACCGTCCTGTAGTTCCCTCGTGTCACGGAACCGTAAGCCCACCCACGACCTTTTCCTTAACATAACTGCGTCAAAAGGGACGGCGATAGTCCCGACCAAGCGTGTTTACTTAAAGCGCATAAGGGACGGCGCTAAAGGGACGGCGCTAAAGGGACGGCGCTAAAGGGACAGCAATAGTCCCGACCAAGCGTGTTTACTTTTATAGACTTTTATAGCGTCAATAAGAACGACAAAGGCACCTGACCAAGCGTTCATATTTTATGAGATGGGCGTGAGAACGGGTTGCGTTATTACAAAAAATATAGTCTACATCGACGACGTTTCATTTCTGGGATCGTTCAGGCGCCAGAAATTCCACCGGATGTCCGTTACCTTCCTCCAGTCTTTGTGTTGTGTTGTCCTCAGATCTCTGCAGGGTAAATCCAGACAGCTAGCTAGACTATCTGTCCAATCTGAGTTTTCTGTTGCACGACTAAAACAACTTTTGAACGTACACATGTTCCACCAAAAACAAGTTGGTGAGACTATTTTGCAGAGGCACTGTTGCTCCGTCTGGCGCTTAGCACCACCCAACACAATTGTGATTGGTTTAAAGAAACGCCAACAAACCAGAGCATGTTTTTGTGTAGACTAGCCAGACCCTCCTCAGCAGTGCTGTGGAGGAAGGTCTGGCAATGCAAGACTACGAAAAATATGACATTATAGTCATATAGACACTCTAGCCCAACTTCATACTGAAGACAGCAGAACGAGGTTTTGGTGGATGGTTGGTTGAGATTGTGCCCATGTGTTGTGAGAAAGATTTTGTAGCCCAACGTGTGTGTGTGTGTGTGTGTGTGTGTGTGTGTGTGTGTGTGCGCTCTCCTCCTGATCTAACCTGTAGGCACATTATCTTTTTTCTGCTGAACTCACAAAGACACTTTGAGATGCTGTGGTGATTGCAGCGGAAACTGGACATTCTCTCTCTCTCTCTCACACACACACACACACACACACACACACACACACACACACACAGGAGCAGAAGCTGCAGATCAGTCTGGGGACTAGCCACTGCCGGCAGTGTCTAATTGCTCTCAGAGGAAAAAGAAATGCTCGGAAAAAAACTGGTGCAGATCCAGCTCATCTCTTTTTTTCATCTCGTGTTCAGCGCCCTTTTGTTTTTCCTTTCCTCTTTCTACCCACATGTTTCGGCAACTCTACCCCTCAGTTTCTGAGAAGCGACTCCATTATTCATTCTGATTGCAGAGTTAAAGAGAGAGTTGGAGATGGAGAGAGTTACAGAGAGAGAGAGAGAGAGAGAGGGGAGAGAGAGAGAGAAAAGAGGGCCTTTATTAAACCTGCTGCTAATTGAGATAGCACGAAAATAATGGGGAGTGACACTTTAATGAAGACATGCTACGTGTTACCACTTCTTCCTTCCTTCCCCTCCGCCGCAGAGAGGAGGAGAAGGAGGAGGAGGAGGTACAATGAAGAGAATAAAGAAGTGGGGAGGGATGAGGAGAGCATGAAGAAAGATTGAAGGAGGTTAACAGCTTCAACTGTTTTATTGCAAAAAGAAAAAAAAAAAAAAACGAGTAAAGACAGAATTGATACCGGCTCGCATCTCACGCTGTAATATGTTTTCAGTGGCACGTCAAAAGTAAGAGTTAAAGGGAGTTATGGGCAGGGATATTGTTCTATCGTGTTAAAACACAATTATGTTTCATCAGGGTGATTGCATTGTACGCTTGCAATAGACTGCTCTTTGTACTTTGCTTCGGTGCAACATTTCTGTGTATTTGCTTCTCCCCCCCCCCCTCAAAAAAGAACTGTCTAGCAAAGTGAAGCCAAAACGGAGAGCACAATTAGAGAAGATATTCCCGGGTGATGTTCCTTCTATTCGGTTACTGCTCTCAAAATCTGACACGAGATGACAATCATTGGATTTGGTCAGGAGGGTGATTTGAAGAAAACAGAGCTTTGTAATGCGTCAATGCAACATACTTCGGGAGAACAATAGAAGCAGCTTTTTTTTTTTTTTTTGAGGGGGGGGGAGAGTTTACAGCTTATAAGAAATCATAGACGTTCTAGATTTGTTGTGTTGCATTATTGTGAGATTTCAGATGAGATTTAGGCAGGATCTGCTGCAATCTAAGTGAATGTCATTCAAATCCATGTATTGAAATAGTACACCAAGGTTTGACAAAATGATGGGAATTTATATATAGCCTAGTTATCATCTGTAAAACACATTTGGAGTTAGATTATGTGTGTATGTGTGTGTTAGTGTATGTGTGTGAATCCAAGCACCGTGTTACCACGAAGTTTCAAATACGGCGGACGGGAGCGGTGTCCTGCTGAGATTGAAAAGTAGGACACGAGGATGACTGCTGACGCTCACCTCAATCTACAAGCCACCAACCCCAACACACACACACACACACACACACACACACACAAGCAAGCCGTGGGTCGTGCCTGCCGCCTGTACTCTGGATGAATATGAAATCAGAAAATAGGTATAAATATTTATGAAATGCATTATTCTTTGGCTTTTTTGCTAAAGCAGAGGTGAGCATGATTTGGCCCTGTCTCTCTCTGTTTGTGCGCCTTCTTCGCACGAGCCGGGCAATTTAGAGTCACAGGCAAACCACAGCTATTAGCCGCACGCACGCACGCACGCACGCACGCACACACACACACACACACACACAGTAAAGGAATACATAACCAAGAGCTTAACTGAAACACTGTATCTGTATGGGTATAAAGGTGTATCTGTTACGTCCGCCTGTAAAGGAGCTTCCTGGGAGACCTCCCAATTTAAACTGTATCACACAGACAGACGGACGGACGGACGGACGAACGAACGATAAATACGCATAGCAGTCCAGAGTGTACACATACCCTTTCTAATGATATAAAAAGGATTTAATACATTTCTGTTTCATGTATCAGTTCAAGCTTTGTAAAAATGTGATCAGTGTTCTCTAAAACACATAATATGTGATGGATGAAAAGCCTGTGTCTGGCTACACCACTTATCTAGGGGAAAGCACTCTGGCTTTTTTGTATTTCATCAAACCAATCACAACCATCCAGGGTGGCGCTAAGCCCCGGATGCAGCGACAGTGCCCCTGTCAAATAGATAGTGGGAGGGTCAGGCTTTATCCCAGCACTGTACATCCAGTAAGCCTGCTGACAATCGGACAAACCTACAGACCCACACACCCACAAACTAAACCGAAACATGACCTCCTTGGCGGAGGTAATAATTAATGTAACAGAATGGAAAAGGGGGATATTTTTGCATCTCTCATGGTTTGGGGGAGCCTGGGTAGCTCACCTGGTAGAGCGTGCGCCCCATGTACAGAGGCTCAGTCCTCGCTGCATCGGCCACGAGTTTGGTTTTGACCTGCGGCCCTTTGCTGCATGTCCTTCCCCTCTCTCTCCCCTTGCATGTCTGAGCTGTCATATCAAATAAAGGCCTAAAATGCAAAAAAAAAAAAAAATAATGGTTTGAAATGATGGCAGAATTTCTAAATGACTATGGATCTCTACGTGAATGCGTTTGCTGAACTGCATTTACTGCTTTGCTGCTAATGCTAGGGTAACAGGTAACGAAAGACTAACTGATAGGAATGAAGCCAATGTAGGGAATCGTGCACACGTAGATACAACCCCTCCCTAAACTAATGTCTTATTCATTCATTTGTCTTTGTCTTTCCCTTTGATTGTGGATCCATCTCAATGTGTCGGATGCCTCAACAGGCATCTTCATAAGCCTGCTCAACGTGCCACTGCATGCTGCCAGTCAGTGGGACGGTGGTCTCGCTTCCCTCGGTTGTGACAGTAACATTTAGGATCACGCTTATGAAAGGCTTTTCACCATGTTGAGCATCCAGCAGCTCCAGGTTGATAAAGACTGCCAGGTGTTTTACAATGCTACAAATGTCAGTAAAAATCCACATAAACACTAATACAAATCATCCCACAGCCGTGTGGGGTAAAATCACCTCTGTAAACCGCGGCGAAAAAATAAAGTTATTATGTCCCTCTCCCTCTCCCTCCCAGCCTCTGTGTCTCTCTCTTCTAATTCCTATGTCCTCCAGTGTGATGGTAAAAAATGAGGCTCCTTACGCAGCGAGCTGCGGCTTTTCTTTTTTTGGTTTGATTGAAGTGAGTGATTTTCCCCGGCCACACACCTGCGTAAAACAGATGATAATGCTGTTGGAGTCATTTACTGTGACTTTACTAAGATGAATATGAGCGGCGCTTTCTCATCATGCAAATGTGGCTGCGCAGAACAAACCTTGCTCTCTTGCTCCTCTCTGGGGAGAACTGTTTTTTTCAGCATTACAAAGAAAGATTACCTTTAACCGAGTGATTCAACTGTTTATCGGTGAATGTAAACCTGCCCTTTACTTTTGCCATGACTGTTATTATTATTTGTTCTGGGTATAACACTATATCTAATATGATATTGAGCATCGCGAGGCCTGACTGTGGGCTGCGGTGCCACCATGCAGCCATAGTTAGATTGATCGGACCACATAATCATTATTGGACAGTCTCCACTGTCACATAGCCTCTAGCTTAATGTCTCTGTCTTTCTCTCTGTCTATCCTTTCTGCCAGTCTTTTCTGTCTCTCCCTCTCTCCCTCTAATAGCCCTTCATTTCCTTTGCCCATTGCCCCTGCAGGCCACATGTAATACTCTGAGTGACCTGACTGGCTGGGAATACAACAAAATTTGGTGCACACACACACACACACACACACACACACACACACACACCAATTCAGAGAATAAGATGGTCAGCCACATAGGTCTTCTGCTGCCACTAAATGTCACCTGTCAACCAAGATTGGTGGAGACAGCGAAAGGAGAGAGAGGTCAGTAAGCAATACAATAGCCAACACAACTGTCATGCAGCAAAACACACACTCTGCTGCTGATACGCAGGATGAAAATACAGCCAGCAGCTTTGAGTGTTCCATAGAGTACAGATTTAGTGATCGTGGACAATTTAAAACCTTTAAAATATCTAAAGAAATCTTCTTATCGATCATCATGGAGTAAACAACCACTGATAAAAGTAACAACGCTAATATCGCTTAACTACTATTAACTATTATATATAGTTACTATTATAGGATGAAAACAACATTATTCGGTGCTGGGAATAGGGTTGGGTATCGAGACCCGGTGCTAATACTGCACCGGTGCCTTAACGACCGGTATCTACTGGACAGAATAGCAACGCAGATTTTGGTGCCTCATTTCGGTGCCACTTAAATGCCTGCGCTTCTCTCTGATGCTCCGAAACGGACGTTAGAGGCAACTGAAACATCGCCGCGTGTCACGCTAGTTAACACTACACTTGGCAGCAGGTAACGGTAGCCTACCGTTAGCTAGCAGCTGGAGTAAACACGGTTAAAATGTTGACAGCTAAACGGTGTAAAAGTTTGTCTGTATTTCACTGGAGAGGATTCCAACAACAGTCCACAGATGCCGTTGTCTGAAAAACACAGACGGTGCGTTCACTTGAAACTCGCCTCACCAGCCTCGTGCTGCATTCAAAGTTATTGTAAAATACCCTTTTCCCATCCAGTGGTTGTTTTTACTGGTGAAATAAGTCATTGTTTGTATATATATATATATATATATATATATATTTTTTTTTAATATTTTTAAAAGTATCGTTTTAGCACCGGTATCGGAAAAACCATACCCAACCCTACCTGGGAAGTTACAATTACTCATTACTTCATTGCGTCACAGACTGAAGTCTGTAAAACTCTAAAGCTTCATTTCAAAATGACTTTTGTTTCACACGGGACACGAGTGAAACGAGACAAAACACAAGTCTCCTGAGTGAAAGTCCTGTGTTTGTTTGACCCATCCACCATCTACCCCAGTAGCCTTCCTCCTTTCTCCGTTCTTATAGATTGTGACCTCACTTCAGAAATGGCCAAATAAAACTTTGTGAAGCATTTCCTTTTTTCTGAGCCTGCTAGATGGCTCTCTCTGTTCAACAAAGGGTTAAAGCACACGGAATTTCCATTCCTTGAGCCTTTTTTTAAACCAAGAGCACCATCTAGTGGGTTCAGAAAATAAAGAAAATGGTTCATGATGGTTCATGAAGCTTCATTTGGTCATCACTTCCTCACTTCCTTATTTGCTCTCGTGATAATTACTACAGTCACCAGAGGTCGCCACCTAAAAAGAAACGTAATTGTGGGTCATTATGAGCTGCTCGAATAATCGACCCATACAGTCGTTTTTGGGGTCCTGTTAAGGTGATAAGTGTGTCCTTTTAGTAGTCGTTAGTACTTCCTTCTTTTGTTTTGGCTGGCTGATAGTGGGCGGGGCTTATCAATTAACCGCAGGTGCTCCGAGTTAATAAGAAGATTTGAGTCTCAATCACCGATGTATGTAGCTCTCGACACTAAAGAGACATTTGATTTTGGAGCATTTTTGACTGTGGCCTTGAAGCCTGAACGCCTTTTATTATGAGCTTTGTTTTTTTTTTTGACCGACCACTAATAACAAAAACTTGAACGGAGCACCAGCCGAAGACGGGGCTGGTCGCTGGGGAGGAGCTGCTGACGGAGTTAGCTAAGGTTGCGGTTCCAGGTAAGCCCCATTCAAACCACTGCCAGCCAGCCTTTCCTTTACTAGCACGCTTTATGTTAGGGAATGAATTGTTAGCCTAGACGTCTTAGAGTATTTGTAGTCCATATCCACGACGTTCCACTTCCGGGATTGCTCGTGTGCTGCCGGAGATTCTGCCAGATGTCCGTTACCTTCCGCTTTCTTTATGTTGGAATTTTAAACTCCGGTGGATTTATGAGGACTATGGTTAACTGCTCCTCAGATCTCTGCAGGGTAAATCCAGACAGCTAGCTAGACTATCTGTCCAATCTGAGTTTTCTGTTGCACGACTAAAATTACTTTTGAACGTTGAATGTTCCACCAAAACAAGTTCCTTCCTGAGACTATTTTGCAGAGGCGCCAATGCTCCGTCCAGGGCTTAACGCTTAAGACGATTGTGATTGGTTTAAAGAAATGTCATTAAACCAGAGCACGTTTTTCTCCCATCCAGGAATGCCGTGTGGACTAGCCAGACCCTCCTCCGCAGTGCTGTGAAGGAAGGTCTGGCAGAGCTCTCATCTTAAGAGCCATTTTGGCTGAGATTGACTGTTGAGCTGCATTTCGGTAAAGAGAACTGTCTGAACAATAAAATAAAATAAAATGAACTCAGTATAGAGAAATGTGTATTACAAACTGTAAAACACTGTCATGAAAATGTTTGACCATACAGATGAACCCTCCTTTACACACGCACAAGTGGCTTACAAGTGAGTAAGAGTTTAACTGTTTGCATGTGTTCCATTGAGCTGTGAGATTGTGTGCATTGAGAACTACTGTATATGAATCTGATTTCCTCGCTGGGTCTGTTAAGTTTGCAGGAAGTACTGATCCAATATCATCACACAAGTTCTGATATCAGCGCACACTTTAGGCAAGATGCGATTACAATGCAACAAGACAAACCCCACAAGGGATATGACTATTCTATCACCACTGCTATCTTCTTTCATCATTGTCATAAGCACATTTCTCATCAGCTATTTCGAAACATATTACCCTTGCATGCTATCGTGGATTTGATAGCAAGAAGCTTCCCTGTTTTGATATTTATAAATAGTTGCATCGGGGGATTGGACATTGTTCTCTCTCGTACAAGCATCTCTTTGTGTGTGTGTGTGTGTGCGTGTGTGTGTGTGTACATGGTGAGGGATGGAACAGTGTGTGTCATAAGTGACCTGGGACTCCCCCTATGTTTAATCTGAGAGCAAAACAGAACTCATCTGCAGGCTGAATATTGAGTAAGTGAGCATTCTCTCTCTCTCTTTATTTCTCTCTCTCTCTCTCTCTGAAACACACACAAACACACACACACGTACACAGCACACGCACACACGTATATGCCTATGCCAGTGTCAGGAGAATGAAAGTAATGTTTTCCTCTGGAAAAGCCTTTACAAAATGAACAAGAGGCTGGGTCTTCTAATAAATTACCCTGTGGGATATGAGCTTTGTGTTTCCCAGCCACCAGCCTCCTCCACCTCCAAAACTACTTAATGCTCTCAGCTTTGACTCATACATTGTTCCCACAGTTTAAACTCTTGCTGTTGCCTTAAGATATGCTGTAGGTGTACATTCGCTCACTGTATTAGTCTCATTGCTGGTCCTAAAGCAGCCTCTGCACTAGACGTCGACAATGAATGTGAAAAATATTTGTGACATGAAGTACTGGGAAGGAGGTGATTTGAGGTAAAGAGGAACCTTTGCTTTAATCTAGACCAAATCACAAATCATTTGTAAAGTGGATTGTGCAAAAGTGCTGCAACTCAGGACGCATGAAAGGATATAGCATGTTTGATTTGTGCACATTGTGTATAAAATCAGCCTCTGATTCACTGAAGCAGCAGCTAATTACTAACCTGACTCCCCCAGATGGATTGCTTCGCATTTGCTCGGCATATCCATCTGGGAACTTTCCGTTGGAGAACTTTTGGGAAGGGGCGAAAATACTGGTTAACTGATTGGATAAACCATCTGTCTATCACCACCTATGTTGGTGATAGACGGGCCAAATCAACCAATCAGATCAACGAAGCTAGCTAAGTTAGTGAAGCTAGCTAAGTTGGTGTAGCTAACGTTAGTTTGGCTTCAAGGACCTTGCAATTCTTCTAATGCCATCGTTTAACATACAATTAAGTTAGGTAACGTAGCTAACATTAACGTTTTTAAACTTACAATTTTTATGTGACATGAACCTCATCAACGACAATCCCCACCAAGTTTTCATGGTACACTTCTGAAGAAGAGCAAAAACAACTTTTCCTCCGAGAAAAGCCTCCAGTGCCGTTTTTTGCTCTTCTTTCAATGAAGGAATACTTTCTAATTTGGATAAAACTCGCGTGATAACAGTCGCATCTCGTTGCATCACACCTAAACCTGCCTCAAAACCAATGCTGATTGGTCGATCGTTTGGCTCCAAATTTTCTTTATCTCAAGATGCCAGACTGATCTGCGAGTGGAAAACTGGAGCTCGCGAGTTCAGGACGGTCTCACGAGGCTAGCTAATTACAGTAGGCTACATATGAAATCAGCAACAGGTCTTTTTGTGCATTGTGTAATCGAGGAGCGCTCAAGCGCTCCGTTTCGATCTGGAAGTCTAAGTCTAAACTAAAGCCCATATAGGACAACAAGAAAAATGTCCAAGTATTGACTTACACCATACCAAACAAAAAAACAAAACACATTTGCTATTAGTCACATTCCATCACCCTCGAATTAAAGCTTCATTTGGCCATCACTAGTATTTGGCCTTAAAACCATAAAACTTCACAAACCACATAATCAAGTTTGAAACGTACAAATGACAAATCCAATGAATGAAGAAAATGAATAATTGAAGGAGGACCACCGTATACCAGATTAACCCAGTAAATGATACATTTCGCAAGATGTATAAACTTGTAGCGGAAAGATAGGAAAGCACAAGGGAAAATTCCTCAAGCAATTCAGTATCATTACTATGACCCAGTGGTGTAGTCTACGTGATACGCAGGTATACGCAGTATACCCACTAAGAAAGCGCCAGGATTTACATATACCCACTTAAAAATGCACAATGACACGTAACAACGTACTTTCCATTATATTTTTTATATATTTTTAATTGTCATCTGTGTTTTCCTTCGCATGGCTAAATAGAGGTAATTCCACCATAAATTGGTGCAAAAAAGTGTATCAGAATGCAGGAAATGAAGTCTGTGACGCTCAAAATGTCCCTGGGGGAGGTCCCCAAGACCCCCCCACTTTGATATGTCCATTCCGGTCCATATACAGTCATGTGAAAAAATTAGGACACAAATAATCTTTTGCAAATTGATCTTAATGCCTTAATTAAAAAAATGAGGAAAAATCCAACCTTTAAGGACACCAATTTTCTTTGTGAATGAATAATGTATCGTAAATAAATAAATGTTCTTCCTTAAAATACAGGGGGCATAAATAAGTACACCCCTGTGTTAAATTCCAATAGAGGCAGGCAGATTTTTATTATTAAAGGCCAGTTATTTCATGGATCCAGGATACTATGCATCCTGATAAAGTTCCCTTGGCCTTTGGAATTAAAATAGCCCCCCCACATCATCACATCCCCTTCACCATACCTAGAGATTGGCATGGGGTACTCTCCATAAAATCATCTCTCAATGCAAATCAAACCAGCTATTAGGCTAACTGAAATAAAACCATGCCGATCTCTAGGTATGGTGAAGGGTATGTGATGATGTGGGGGGGCTATTTTAATTCCAAAGGCCAAGTGAACTTTATCAGGATGCATAGTATCCTGGATCCATGAAATAACTGGCCTTTAAAAAATAAAAATCTGCCTGCCTCTATGGGAATTTAACATATGGGTGTACTTACTTATGCCCCCTGTATTTTAAGGAAGAATATTTATTTATTTACGATACATTATTCATTCACAAAGAAAATTGGTGTCCTTAAAGGTTGGATTTTTCCTAATTTTTTTAATTAAGACATTAAGATCAATTTCCAAAAGATGATTCTTTTATTCCTCTTTTTAGTCATTTTCAGCATGGGTGTCCTAATTTTTTCACGACTGTATTTATATAGTACAGTATACCCGCTTAAATACATTAGACTACACCACTGCTATGACCTTACAGTAATCACTCACAGGGTACATCCCAGGTCATTAAATTGCATCCCTGTTTCCTTCACTTGCTTCCCTTCCTCGCGTCTTAGTCCGCCCCTTACGAGGAAGCAAGGGAGAGACGCAAGGAAATCATTGGAGGAGAGAGGAAATGTGTTGTAGAGGTTTGAAGCGTCACATGAATTCGTCAGCTCTATGGGCGGAGTTAGCAATGGCTTTCAGCTGCATGGCTTCTGGGAAGGCTGCTCTCGTGTATCCTCGCTTATAGCTCCTTGGAGATATGTCCTCCATCCTGCATCCTCCCACCTCGGGGCGGGAATAAGAGCTTTGAGACGGCCTTCACTAGGAGGACTAGAACGATTCCCGGATCAAGTAAGGAACAAGGAGATATCAAATTAGAGACTTGAGAAGCAGCCTTAGTGAACTGTAGTATCACCCCCCCCAATCTCAGGAAAAGTAGAGGTTAACCTGGGGATTAACTTTCATGAGGACACTTTCACTTCCCTACTTTGAGTCTGTCTGTCTGTCTCTCTCTCTCTCTCTCTCTCTCTCTCTCTCTCTCTCTCTCTCTCTCTCTCTCTCTCTCTCTCTCTCTCAGCAGGCAGCAAGGCGGTGACATCTTTGCTTAGCCCCACTTGGCTGGGGTGATAGAGTAGCGGTGCAGCATTTGCCAGATGTTGTTCCAGTCTGAGTTTCTTTCTCTCAGAGTTGTGCGGCTTATGTGTGATGAAATAGTAAGCATGGCTGGTGTATTAATAAAGTGACAGTTTAAAAATCAGATATTAAAAAGAAGAAGAAATTAAAAAAAATGATGTTAAACATATGGACTTTAATCACAATGATGTCCTTGTGAAAGATGTAGACAGTTTCACTAAGAACAGAAATCTGCTCATACGGACTCCAAAGTCCTCTCAGATGGGGGTCCAGCCTAATGTTAGTCTGCCTAAGGCTCTGTGACATGCTTGAGAACCACCGTCTCTGAACATCTGTTCATGCTCGTGTTCCATGTGCTTACAGTTAAATGACTGACAAATGTCAGCTGAAACAGCATCAGTGTGGAGGAAAGGGAGAAGAGAGCTGATTGGGGATGGATAAGGGCATTGGTAAAAAGGAAGAAAAACTGACTTTTCATCCCTCCCTTGCTCTTTATCTCTCCGTATCTCTCTCTCTCTCTCTCTCTCTCTCTCTCTCTCCCCCACCTCCAGTCTGTCGTTCTCCCTCTGATCATTAGGAAGTTTTAATTAAAGACTAGAGGATTATTCTAGTGGCCTGCAGTCTTTCACCTTCTCTCATCATCATTCCCACTCCTTCACTCCCTTTTCCCCCTCGCTCTGTGCTTCTTCAGGTTATGAGTGTGTGTGTGTGTGTGTGTGTGTGAGTGTGTGTGTGAGTGTGTGTGTGAGTGAGCTGCATTTGTTAAAGAGTGGTGATCAAAGCCTTCCACCTCCAGTGCCAGTGATCTTTCTTTCTTTCTCTCTCTCTCTCTCTCTCTCTCTCTCTCTCTCTCTCTCTCTGTCGGCAGCAGATGTCTTAAGTCTCCTACATGCCGGGGAGTTGTGTGAATTAGTATCAATATTAAAACTCAGCGAGGATGCAGTGTAGGGTTTGTTGAATTGTTAATTTTTCAACTCACACTTACGAAAGAGACTTTGTTCAAACATACTCGCAGTGCCCACAGTGTTTCTTCATATATCATATTTTGATGATTTTGCGGCTGAATGTATATTCTAATTCCTACTTTTCAACACCTTGCATGCCTGTTTTTATCATCATATTCACACTTTTAGGTAAAATATTGTCATAGATTATCCTGCCAGTCATTTCAGCACTGTTGATTGGGTCCAAAGCAGTTTTACAGGCCTAAGATTTGAATTATTTGTAACTTTCATTCATTCATTCACAATTACATTGTTTAGTAACAAATGGAAGGTTATTATTTGTTGGGAAATTAAATATTGGCAAAGTCATTGTTTAGCACTGTTGCCTCTTTCGTCCCAATGCGGAAATATCTTACACATGCTACTTATTGCCTTGCATAATGTGTGTTATTTCTGTGATAGTGATGGGAGGAGTGGTTCTTTTGAGTTACCTGGTTGGATTTGTTCACCTGCTCATGAGCCGACTCTTGTTTCACCTACAGCATCACAATGTACATGTGTGCGCTCAAGAAGAACTCCTCGGCACTGGGGGTGCTAGCTGGACGAGAGTCTGTTCCTGAGCAGCAGCTCCAAATGGAGCTTTCTCTCCTACAGACAGCACTTTTTCTCAACTGCCGGAAAAATGCCTCAGCCACATTCCTGTTTGAAATTCCTCAACGAGTGATGTCACTAGTTGAGAAATCCAGCCCAGTTTTTCATATGTGCTGCCCATTGGTGCTGCCTGAGCAAGCCTCATAGACAGTGAAAGAAATGGACACAGCGACGCCATAGACTTCGACGGCGACCAGTGAAGTCAATTAGAAGCACTTTTGCGGTGATGGCTGAGCTTGACGACGTAGATGTGACGTGAGCAACCTGTCTGAAATTTGTTAGTCTTCTGGTAGCTGTGCCAAGAGAAATCTCAATCATTCAGAATCTTGCAGAGACGGAGAGCTGTCCATAAGCGTAGGAGCAGGTGCAAAATGTTGCTGAAACATTTTGTTCCGATGCTTTCATGGACTCTCTATGGGCTTCTCCCTTGACTGTATGCCTCCATGTCCCCCCGATTGCCTGTGAGCATCTCCTGACTATACGGTAATTCTTCTACTGAGCAACAGAAAGTCACGTAGTTATGACACAATCGTTAGCCTATTTTTACAAAAACTGCTGCTACGGGGCCACAACGTGAGATACAAGGTAATGGAGCCTTTTATACATTGTCGTGTTTCTTTAGAAATAAACAATGGACAAATAGAGTCTTTAAACGCTTCAGATGTAAAGTTATTCGCTGTCAAAGTGACGTCAAAATGAATGGCAGTCAATGGGATGCTAACGGGAGGTGATGGCTTGTTAGCCTGAGAATCTCACCATAGAAGGTATGCTTACCGGATGCTCGCTTACCCCCTTGAGTTTTTCATATGTGCTGCCCATTGGTGCTGCCTGAGCAAGCACAACCCACTTTTGTTTAAATTTGGTTGACCAATCTTAAAAGAGTGGGTCAGCTGACCAATCAGAGCAGACTGGGCAGCAGCAATGGGCAGTATGAGAAACATTCCAATGCTTTTGGAACATCAAAGCATGTAAACCTATTCTAGCAGACCCCAAAAGTACAATCACGATGCTGAAAATTAGTATAATAGGGGCTCTTAAATCCAAAAGCGCCATCCATTGAGTCAACAAATAAAATTAATGGTTCATTAAGCTTCATTGGACATCACTAATTTGAAGGGTGTGATTTTATTATTGTGTATTAGACTTTATTTTAGCAGCACACACCATTAACAGCAGGGTCTAGGCACTCCATAGTTATTATTACAGTTTGATTTGAGGCCCTTTTTTATTCAAATTGACTTAATATTGTTGTATTTACATTAGGTTCATGATAAATACTTCTGATATTGTTGAGGGGAAACTAGTGATTTATATGGGGATGAAATCATTTTGATAGGGGCCGATATTTCGAAATCCCTACGATTATTTTGGTTATTACAAAAAGGTATTTTCTCTGTGATTCCATGGAGTAACTTGAGTAGCTTGTTGCACTGCTCAATACTACCTCGCCTCCCAAGACGATTGTGATTGGTTTAAAGAAATGCCAATAAACTAGAGCACGTTTATCTCCCATCCCAGAATGCTGTGCGGACTAGCAAGACCCTCCTCCGAGGAAGGTCTGGCAATGCAAGACTACGAATATTATAATGCGGTAAAATATCAGGGGAGAGGCTTCTTACTTTTAAGAGAGCAATGGGCATATTATGTGAGTATTTGTACACATGGATCTCTGCACTCTATCGTCATGAACACAGACAAAAAAAGCAGCAGTAAGTGCAAGTTTAGCAGCTGTACAGGAGGGTTTGTGTAATTGTGTTGAAGGTGTATAGCAGCTGCATACATGGACTGTCAGTTGTGTGACTGATCCCAGTAGCACACACCCTGCAGGGAGTGGACACTTAATCTTGCTAAACACACCTGAGATTATCACTTCATATGTTAGAGTGTAGTGACTGACATTGCAACTGCCTCAGACTTTGCTGCACTTGTAAAGACTTTGCATCACGACATTATTTGTATTACCCAAAAAGCAGTCTGGATCAACGGAAGTAGATTTCCAGGATAATTGCCTGACCCGATGTTTTTCACCTTTCGGTCTCTCTGTGTTGGCGTTCTCAAAAACTCTGTTCGCTTCGGGAAACAACAACAACCTTGGAACTACGTGCTGAAAATGGCAAGTTTTGAAGAGAATTTGGATCGTCCAACAAGGCAGTCCAGCTTGGATCTTTCGGGGATTGATTTTAAAGATTTACAAAGAATATGTTTACGGCATTTACTCTCTAACTGGGACGATTTGGGACCGATTGGTGGGATTGCTGTGGACAAAGTACAAACGGAGATACACCGGTAAGATCAAATGAGGTTTCATGTATCCAGCCAATTTAAATAGCTCACGTTACTGTACTGTGAGAGCAGTTAACTTGATTTAATATTGTATGTTGCGTTTTCTTTTGCGGCATGCAAATGTTCCACCAGAACAAGTTCCTTCCCGAGACTATTTTGCAGAGCCACGTCCAGAGCTGCGTCCAGATCTTAGCGCCGCCCAAGACGACTGTGATTGGTTTAAAGAAATGCAAACAACCCAGAGCGTTTTTTTTGTCTTCTATCCCACAATGCATCTGTGGTGTAGCCATACCTTACTCCACATCACTCTGTGTCTGGCAATGCGAGACTACCCAAAAAGCAATCTTTACCCTAAATCCGAGCTGTTATATCAAAACACAGTAATGCTAGAAGTGGAAACCACCGCAATGCCCTCGCTTTGGAGGACAATAACATGAACCCACATTTTAATCCCTCATCGTGTCACATCAACTGTCCTAAAAAAGTAGTTTATTTTTGTCAAAATCCCAAAGCCCTCAAGCACTCCATCCATCTTGAACTCCCACCCTCCATCAATTACATCGTCCACGGCGTCAGAGGACGAGTACAGCAGACACCTAATCGCACACCTTTAAAGTATTGGCCTGTCTGCTTGCTTTGTCCCCGTAAAAAGAGGACAGAAAAAAAATGAAGAACAATAGGACAAAGAGAAATGAGGAAGTGTAAGTTGGGTGGGGGTGGTGGTGGTGGTGGGGGGGTTTGGATGCTGTTGGGTGTTTGCTTGGTACGGCGGTGATCTTCACACAGTGTCCAAAGGGGATCTTTAGCTTCTTATTATGTGTGGTGAAGGAAAAGAAGCCCACTTTTCGTTTCGTCATTTTTGTTTTACATCAATCTAAGCTGATATGTATTTACGTTAATCTGTCAGGAATTACTACTAGCATCCATCTTTCCATCCATCCATCACTTCCTGATTGTGTGACTTTGAGTGTCTGGGAGAAGAGAAAGTGACAGACGTGTGTTTTTGTGTCTGTTCGCGCTTCACTATGCACGCATGAGTTTCATTTCTCCACACACGGTTGCACCACACACTAACACACTTCCATGGCCAGGAGGTGTTTGTTTTTTCTTTTAAATGGGCAACGCGCCATATGTGCGGTCATTAGTCTAAAGACCGTCCTTCAGCCGCACCAGAGGACAACGTGTCAATGAGTAGATTAACTAGCCACCGGTGTTCCCCGGCTTTACCAAAAGACCTTGAATTATAGCAACTTTCACTTTGTTTCACTCCCATCAATTTTATGGAAAATATCACACAAATCACAAATTCCATGACGGATGCATGGCTTAAGGGGAAAATACCCAAGCATTTGTTTTGAACATGTGACAAAAAAGGGATGGCGTTACGGTGACGTGTTATTGCCAGGAAGAGATAAAATAATTGGAAACGGCGTTTGCGGAACACAGGATCAATTCATATGTTTGCCTTAACTTGTGTTGTGGCTCAACAAAAAAGCAAGGTGCTGCTCTTTGCTCCACTTAAGGTTTTTAACCCCTATTAGACTGAGGCTTGGCTGACACTGTGTCCTACTGTAGCTACAGTAAATTGCCAATTTAGAGCCTTATATCTGCCCCAGTCCTCTCTGTGTCCATTATAGGAGAGTCATTGTTTCAGTGCCACGTCTGTGTCTCACAGTCACACAAACACACACGCACACACACATGCAGACACACACATCCACTTTCACAAATAAATACACACATATACACACACACACACACACACACACACACACACACACACACACACACACAATTATATTGCCAAGAACCATAAAGAGACCAACAGCAGATACACACATATTGTACAAAGACAGAAGCTCTCACACTCTCAGGTGTGTAAACATGCATTTATACATTTACTCCTGCACACACATCCACTCTGTTGGTGACTGAGAGAGACGTGGGCTGGCTAAAAATATATACATCGCACACCTCTCCATATGCTAAAGGAATGTATCAAAATGTTTTTAAGGAGGTTGATATGCTCTATACCTACAGCGTTAACTTGTGGTGTAATGGAAACACCACTAAAAGCAAGCTTTTATCCATGTATGCCATTTCACAGAATGAAAAGCTTTGCTTTTGTTTTCACCTGCTATAACATAGTGTTCACATCACACATGGCCACAGCTAATCTATGTCATGATCCTGGTTTTGTTTAGTTTCCTGCTTTATTTTGTAGTGTCATTTTCTCCTGTGTCATGTCTTGTTTGACTTCCTGCCATGTGTGTTTCTCCGCCTTTGTGATTGGCTGCCCCGCCCTGATGTGTTTCAGTTGTTCATCAGCCCTCATGTCACCTGTCCCTCGTTACCATCATTGTTGCCTTGTGTATTTATACCCCGTTTACACGTACGTGGTTATTTTGAAAAACGGAGAGATTTCCCTTCGTTTGTGCACTTCGTTTACACACAAAAGGAGAATTCACCTCTGAAAACAATTCTTTCTAAAAACTCTGGCCACAGTGGAGATTTTGGAAAACTTCGCTTGCACGTTTGCATGTAAACTCTGACAAACAGAGGTTTAGGCAGCCGAGGAAGTGAGGAAGAGAAGAGAGAGGAAGAGATTTATGATGTTGTTGCTATTTTCGGGATTCTGATTGGCTAACGTGGGCTTGAGCTTCTCGTTACACTGCCACCTACAGGTTTGGCATGCTCTTGACGGTATTGACAGCATATATACACAGGTACATGTAAACTAACACTTTTCTGAAAACTGACAGCTGTGCACGATGTTATTTTTGAAAACAGAGAGGTTGAAATGTCCGTTTATGAAAATAGCAGATCATGTGTAAATGTAGCATTAGTCTGTGTTCTACCTTTGACTGGTGTCAGATCATTGTCTCTCCAGTGTAGTTCCTTGTGGTTCCTAGTGTTTAGTTTTTGTGTTGGATTTTGTTTTGGATCTTTCTGTTGCCAGATTTCAAATGCCTGCCTGCCACTGACTATAAGATGCCGTGAAATGTTGTACGGACATCCACATCACCCTCACTTTAGTGATCTTCTGACTTTTTCATCTAGCGCCATCCTCAGATCAGTTTATGACCAAATACCTGCAGAATTTATGTCATTCCCTTTAGCCTCAGCTGTACTCGGTTTAAAAATCCAAAACTATGATTTTCATTTAATTTCATCATTTAACTTTGATGTCTCTATGTTTTATGTATGTATGTATCTTTGTATGAATGGTTGCTAGTTTTGTCTCCAATTTTGCAAAAGAAGGCATGATGGACAATTTAATAAATAGTCTTTTCTGTATATCCATTTCTATTGTAGGTAGAAATTACAAACATGAAAGTTTGAAAATGTGATTATGCAAGTTACGTGTCTGCTATTTTTTATTTTTCATTTAAAAGTCTATGAGTTACATACTGGGTCTGGTTTATATTAGTTGTGGTGTTTTGTGACCCAATGCAGCTTGGGCATCTTTGCATGCACGATACAATAGTAAAAACTTCATCATCAATGCATCATCTATATCAATTCACATACCCTCTCACACACAGCCAACATGTACTTAAATGTACAAAAAAATCATTTAGCGGTTTCCCACACAAATATAAAAACAGCACTTTTGTGTGTGCACATGCTCTTACATAAACCCCCAGTAATTGATAATACGCACTTGTATTCCAACCCACACATGCACACTGTCACACAAACACACACACAGACACGGAGGATGTGGTATCCAGTGTAGGCAGGGCCTTACCTGGGCCCTGCTAACCCTGGGCCTGTCACTGTGTATGGACCGACCCATTTATCATGTAATCTGGTGGGGAGAATGGACGGGGCACTATCAGCAATCTGCTATTGATCCACGCCTGGGGCCCCAGCTATTGTTCATCTGTAGCCCTCGACTGGCACCCAGCATTAATGAAAGAAACTAAACAATGCATAGCAATCAGACACCCCCCAAAATCACCCCGTCTTCCCTCTCTCTGTCTTAAGAGAAAGAAGACAGGAGTTGGTGGGGGGGGTTAAAGAAGGGTAACAGCAGGAAAATACAGAAAGAAAAGTTTTTTCTTAGTTTAGATGAAAACTTTTGTTATTATGGTTCTCTTTGAAAAGGTGTGAGCAGGGGGAGAAAAACACATTTATCATGTCAGAGATGGCGCGTATCATCCCTGACCCTGAGCGCCAGACGACTCAGTTGATATCGAAGATGCCTATTGAATAATGCTCAACGCCATCCTCTGCCTAGGAAATAAAGACGTATGGTAAATCGGTATGACTGAGGGCTCCCAAAATCTGTAGCGACTGGATGTTTTGTACGTTTGTCCTCTGAATATTGGCAATATAGTTTGAGTGTTTTGGTCATTGGTCATTTAATGTTCCCCTATGTGCTTTGAATGCAGACTTGGCAGGGGTCAAGGAATGTATTTTACTAAGCATGCATTCTCACCCAGACAGCTGGCTGGAGCTTGTTCATTTATTTTAAAATGATCAGCAAAATCAGCAACTGACTAAGCAAATTCCCCAATCAACCCAAATGAAAAGGAACTTCTGATGGTGTTTCTACCAGTTCTCACTCCCAATGTGTCAAATACTGGCGCTTGGTCAGTGTTTCTCAGCGTCAGATACCGACTCTTTTAAAATTACCCTTTAGCGTCTGTATGGGACGCAATGGGCAGAGCAGCCGCTGGACCGTGGCGCTGTGAGATGACGTAGGATTAAGAGTGACAGCGGTAGCAAGTAGTGTGAAAGACCGAAAATCCGCGTAAGGAGGTTAGTTGGGGTGGTAGATGGGTCACACAACACATGACGTTTACCCAGGAGACCGGGATTCGTGTTCCGTTCTTGTCCCGCGTAAACGTACATTTAGTAACCCCACCCACAATCTTTTCCTAAACCTAACTGTCCCATTCTTGTGCCACATGTCAGTTAGTGTGTTTATGTCCTGACCCAGAGCGTCAAGAACTAAAGCCAAGAGTCCCGACCATGCGTATCTTAAAATGACGCCAAAGGACTAGACGCTAAAGGAGACTTTTTGCATCAGTAACGAATGCCAAAGGCACATGACCAAGCATAGCTTTTTGACATGCTGGGAGTGAGCATGTGTTGGGTGTTTCTATTCCTGATTCAGATGTCAGCTTGATGGATGGGGTTAAAACAACAAAGGGCCTCCATTCTAAACAACAAAATAGAGCAACTGCCAGTGTTCTCCAAAGCAACAGGCATGATTATTTCAAAAATGACTTGTGACTGATTTGTAACCCCACGGGTTACTTGGCTATAAGACCAGGAAGGGCTTTGTCATTGTTAAAAGAAGCCATTGCTGTCTGTTACAGCCCTGTCTCCAAACAAATCAACCAGCCATGCAGCAGCTCTGTGTGGCTGTAACACTAGCATGCTCAGAGTGACAACACTAATATGCTGATGACAAGCAAGTATAATGTTAAACCTGTTGACCCTCTTACCCTAGCATTTTAAACCTGCTAACATGTGCACGAACAATGGCAACAAATTGGATTGGATTTATGCAGTCTCCCATCAGTCCTCCAAACCATACAAGGAAATAGGTTGTTACTTCACTTCTGGTTACGCACGTGATGCTAAATGTGTGTTTGTTCAGTTTGTTTCGTAAAGTAAACAAAAAACTTGCTGTTTTCCAAACCCCAGTCTCCTGGGTAAAAGTCCTGTGTTTGTTTGACCCCCCCCCCCCTGCCACAGGAAGTAACATAGCTTAGTCCTGTTCCATCTTTAGGGACTTAAGAGGTTTAGGAGAGTATATTTGCGATTTACAAGTATCACTTAATGTGGCAACCCAAATTGATCATAAATCAGTCTTTTCTCTAAATCAGGTTGATGAATAAATTTGGTACAAAGCATAAATGGGACATTTTACATGCAAATCTAAATAATATGTTTATTTAATATAGCACCAATTACAGAACAATGCCACAAAGTGCTTCACAAGAGTAAAGATGTTAAAAATAAGACTTACAAACATGAGACAAAGGCCAGTTTGTGGGAATGTGGGATAAGACCAGAACAGATTGACTGCATAAGTTAAAGGCCTATTGTAAAAGCTGAATCACACAATTTGTTTGCTAGTAAGGGACTAACAGTTTTGTTTTATTAGTTAAATACCCAGATATCCAGTAGGATGATGTTGTCTCACAGTATGTGGATGTCATACTTATGTTACACATTTCAACAAAAGAAATTCCTTTAAAACATGTTTTTTGAGATATTATTTGATTGTCTCCCGTGCACAGAGGACCAAACAGAAACCAAAATACTAACAAAACCCTTTTTTCTTTAAGAAGCCCGATCAAAGAACACTGGTATAAGTCTATCTACAGCCCAGTTCAGACTAAAGATTTGCAGAGACAAAACTGTTTTAGAATGGGGAGCGTGCCTATGTTTCCACAGCCCTATGTTCCCACAGCCCTATGTTCCCAAATTTCTAAGATTTGTTTCAAAATTAGGTCCTATGTTCTCACAGTTCACATATTTCTAAGATTTGGTTAGGTTAACCCCTAATCCTTAACCCTAACCCTGGCTGTGAGAACATAGGGCCTAATTTTAAGAAAAATCTTAGAAATGTGGGAACATAGGGCTGTGGGACCATTGGGCTGTGGGAACATAGGGCTGTGGGAACATAGGGCTGTGGGACCATAGGGCTTTGGGACCACTGGGCTGTGGGAACATAGGGCTGTGTGACCATTGGGCTGTGGGAACATAGGGCTGTGGGACCATTGGGCTGTGGGAACATAGGGCTGTGGGACCATTGGGCTGTGGGAACATAGGGCTGTGGGACCATTGGGCTGTGGGAACATAGGGCTGTGGGACCATTGGGCTGTGGGAACATATGGCTGACCCCTTAGAAAAGTGTCAGCGGTCTGAACCGGCCCGTCTCAGCTCGACTCAAACCAGCTGATGGTGTCGCTGCGACTCAGCTGGTCAAGTCTCCAGAGGCTGGTTTTAGGACGTAAGAGAGGTCACCTGTTTCAAAAGCCAATAGATAGTGATGTCAGCGTTGTAAAGGCAGCTCCAAACTATAGATATGATTCATAATCCATTTTATTTTTTTATGCTACTGAGAGCGCTGTACGTGGTCGAGCGAGCTAGAGAGTGACTGAAGAGAGGGAGCGGCAATAGAACAAAGCAGTCAATTGCAAATAAAACGTTTTCGCCTTAGTCACACTGACGTCATCCACATTCAGATTTAGACGCAACAAATTAATATTCAGCTACAAAAAGCCTGAAAGTCGGAAGTTAGAACGGAAGGACAAGGAATCGTTGCTATGGAGATGATACACCGTCTCGTCAAATTGGTGTGAACTTCCAGGTTTTAGAACGCGGCAGACTAGTGCATTGCAAGGAGTTGCAAGTTTTAACTCGACTCGTCGTGAATCTTCGGTCTGGACTGGACTTTATGTACACTGCATACTCACACACACACACACACACACACACACACACACGCATAGACACAGCATGTCTGACAGGTTTGTCCTTTCAAATGAATAGAGAGATGTTGCACCTGCAAGATATAAAAGTGGACCTGATCTGGACCAATCAGGGTCCAGTGTGTAGGAATCTAGGCCATTTTGCGGAGCTCTTGTTTCCAGGCAGACAAGATGCTGATTTATCCATGGAGGCTCCATTGTCATGTTGCATGAGGAAGTATGCCAGCCGCGAAAGCACAGGACCCACAGGATTTGGAAACTCATCTGTCGCTCCTGTCATGAAATACCAACAAACACCCTGCCCCAAAATATACTCAAATACACACTAAAACAGTCTTATATCCACTCACACAGAGACCACTACAAGTCGAAACACACACACACACACACACACACACACACACACACACACACAAATTCCATTTATAAAAACACTCCTGCAGTCAGTGAAGAATCTCAGTTTACACATCCATGATGCAATGGTGAGATTGTGGATGTGTGTGCTCACATGCGGAAGAGAAATACCAAAACTAAAGATAAAGTGAATCTATAGGGCTATATCTATAAAAATAAAGAAGATTGAATGTGTTTAAAGGCCCTTAAAACTTATTTCTCAATCAGCCCATCACTTTATTGATGTGATTCTACTGTACCGTTTTCTGCCAAAGTTACTTCACATGAAAGATTTCTGGATTTATTTTTTTCTTTGTGCTCACTAGTTTGAAGTGGGGGGACAGCTGGAAAAATGGTGATGTCATGTTGGTCTGTGCATTAGTCAGGATTTAGCTTCATTTAAATCAAAGTCCGATGACAGCTGGTGGGTCTTTTGGCCTTTTATTCATATCTGACGCACACACAGTCCAGATGAAGTGGCTAAGCTGACTTCTTCTTAATTTTTTATGAATAATTACTAAATATATTGTCGTTTTTTTACTTTTAATTGATGCTTAGGATTTGTTGTCTTATGCAGTTGCTCAATTCACTGTGAGAGCTAAAGACTTTGCCCCATAACTGGAAATGATGTACAAATGCTTCACAAAAAATATGATCCCAATCAGCCTGGTGGTGGTGCAATAATTACGGGTCAAAGAGAAACAAAGTGTGTCTCTAAACCCGATGGACAGAATTTCACCACATGAAGAACATGCTCTGGGGCCAAGTATTAACCCACATCTGTTTTTCTATGGCTTCCGCAAGCATTGAATGTAGCAAACAATAGCTACAAACCTAGTTATAAACTATTTGCTGTTAATTAGTGATACCATTTTCTGGATGAATCATGGTGAACATATTTTAAGTATTCAAGAAATACACAATTGCACAATTTAGAGAAAAATCTCCTAACAAATTAAGATTTGAAAAATTAATTCCAAAACACTCAAAAGAAATGACAATACTTTAATATCACAAGTATGTTATTTCATGTTTCACAAAGAGTTTAACCTGAGCCAGACCGACATACAAAGATATAAATAATATTACATCCATACAGGGATAGTAGTATACAGTTGTTAAAACATTACATATATGACACACTGGTATCGGATCGGTACTCAGTATCGGCCGCCACACAAGTTTAGGTATCGGAATCGGTATGGGGAAACAAAAAATGGTATCGGGCCATCTCTATTTGTAATTTTACAGCTTAGTCTGTCTGGTTGGTTGTACACAATTATCTATATGGAAGAATTGTCTCTCTCGCTCTCTCTCTCTCTCTCTCTCTCTCTCTCTCTCTCTCTCTCTCTCGCTCTCTCTCTCTCTCATAAAGCAGTGTGATTGCCCATAGCATCACCATCTGCCAGCTAGCACAAGGTGAAACACTAAGCTCTCTAGTGGGATGAATGAGTGATAGGAGCATGAGTTCTGTGAGTGTGTGAGTATGTGTGCATTCCCACTTTATCCACACCTGCATACCTATCCTCATTGTTAACCCTGCTATAAACTGTTCAGTCTTACGCTGCTATGACAGTGTCCTGGCAGACAGACAGATGGACAGACGTAGGAGCAGACAGAAACAGACAGGCAGCCAGACAGAAAGTTAGTCATTGGGTAGTCTATATTGACAAAGTTCCATTTACGGATGTCCCTCACTTTTCGTTTTCTTTGTGTTGGCATTCTAAACTCCGGTCGATTCAGGGAAACATCCTCCGAGCTAGAACCGACAATCAAAATGTATTTAGCTTAGCGCCGCCCATGACGATTGTGATTGGTTTAAAGAAATGCCCAATAAACCAGAGCATGTTTTTCTTCCATCCCAGAATGCTGTGTGGTCTAGCCAGACCTTCCTCCACAGCGCTGTGGAGGAAGGTCTGGCACTGCGAGACTAGACAGTGGGTAAAGTCTGAACCACACTACAAGTTAAAAACCACGAGTCATCCATGGAGTCCGCGCTGATTTGTGCAGCTGATCTCCATGGAGTCATTGACATGTTTCATCTTGCATTCGATTTTCTTGAATGAACATTTGACAAGTCAATTATTTCAAACTTGATTTGGTTTCCAGCTGATGTCTGGTTAGATTTTGGCACTAAAACAGAACTTTGTTAGGGTGACGGAACGACCATACCTTGGATATAAACAAGTACTTCTTCATGGTTACAATATAAAACTGTTAAAGAAACGATATGTGAAGACAATTTGGGAGACTTTGATGACTTACACATTTACACAGCATTTGATGAAATCTCGATCGAGGGGAAGAAGGAAGGAGTACAGTTAACCACAGTGCCATCCATCTACGTGTCGTTTATTTCCAAGAGGCATATATCTCCTGCTGAAGCTGTCAAGTATGGGTTTTATGCAAAGATATTGATGGAGCTATACCATAGGCACCGCAAACACAGATGCTCACCCAAATCTTGTTGTCTGCAAGTTCAGTCTATCTCTCTGGGAAATAGGCTAAGGTGTGTGGAAGGCCACTTTACCCTGTTTAGGCCTACCTTAAAAGGAGACAGTCCTGGGACACAACATTCCCTTATCATGAAGCAGCCTAGACTCCCTCAATCTCTATAGACACATACATTCATACTTGAACTGATGTTATCTACATTTTCTCCCTTGTCTCATCTTACCACCACATGGTGATCTGGAAATTCCACCACAGTATGGTCAAGGTTACGCAACAATCACTGTCATTGATTAAACGTAACTTGCATTGACTGTCGGTAGGAAAGAGGGCTTTGTCGCTCGAACCTAAACCAATGTCGTTTTGGGGCACTTGCAGAAAGCCGCTCAGCTATATGGGCCAGAGCAGCTTGCATCTCTGAAGAGTGAAACTTGACTTTGAATTTGCGTCAATGCATGTATTTATTATATTATATACACATATAAAGCACATGTTAGTTGGAGATAAGAAGAAACGCGAGGGTGGGAGGCAGGGAGGGAGGGGGGGAGATGGGACGTTAAACTCCGTTCTGTCCCCGCCTGCTCTCCGTGATCACCTACACTGTGTGAATGAACTTTCTCATTTAAATATTTTTCTGTTTCTGTTGTCAGACAATGGAATAAGTATACATCTGATTGTGGCACATAATACCGTGTTGATCAGCCGTCATTACCAAGGTGCTGAGCTGCAGATAAAATCATTATTTTACCATCACGAAATACTCAGAAACTTGCCTTACGGCGTCACATTGATGAGCAATTTCACTTTGTTTTTCTCATGATTGTAAACTCATCTGCCAAAACTGTACAGTCTACAGAGGCCTTAAGTCATTAAGTCGAAGTCATACAGTCAGGCAATGGATAAGTGAGGAAGTGGGTAAGTCAGATAGACATAGAGTCAGTGGGAAAGTCAGACAGATATGTATCCTCCCCCGAGGCCTCCAGGGGGAAGGGGCTGTGGGAGAGGCAGCAGCCAGGAGATAAGGCTCTCACGTGGGGCTGCTGTCGTGTAATTCCTCCTCTAATACAGCCAGGCCCTGGTTCTCAGCTCAGCCCTGATCTGCACAACCTCTCCTGAGACTCAACTGTCACAACCCAACTCTTCACAGCTCTGAGCAGCCACACATACACACACACACACACACACACACACACACAAAAAGGTGCTTAAGCGTTTGCATTGAGTGTGTGCGTGTCAAAGAACGAGAGCAAGCTCAGAGCCATGTGTGTGATTCTCCATGAGAAGCTCAGGCAGACTGAGGCTAAAGCCAGACACGTTCCTGGAGGGAGAGAGGATCAAGGCACAGCAAGGGTTACTCAGATCTGTGTGCTTACAGTGTATACAGCAGTGTGTCAACGCTGTCTCCGTCTGACTGTGTGTGTGTGTGTGTGTGTGTGTGTGTGTGTGTGTGTGTGTGTGTGTGTGTGTGTGTGTGTGTGCATTCTCCTACATAGACCAGAAGACACGCTGTCTCTGTCTACTGCAAATAAAAAGAGTTTATCCCAACACGTTATATTTACCTGATTTCTTTCTCCACACGTTCATAAACCGCTGATGCTGCCGAGCACACCAGTCTTCTCCTGGTGTCATGCTAGAGTATCTTGCTCAAGAGTGACTCAACATTAGCATCAGCCTCACTCCCCACTGTCATTATGTAGAAAGTCCAGCACAGTCACTTAAAGCCTTGTTATTTTAAATGACAATGTTTTTGCACAAATGGCTATTTAGATATTGTAGGAAAAAATAATCTGAACAAAAATGAGTTACAAAACATTGTTGTTGAATGTAATGTGGACTAGGATTTTCACCTGCCAGCGCATAACTTATGTGTTTCATTTGTGACTCATTGTGTGTGTGTTTGTTTGGGGAAGAAGGGATATGTGACTGCAGCTTCATCTGTATTGCTTGCATGTTCCTGGTTATTAATATGTCCAACATTAATAATCCTATCTGACCATATTTAATGTTACATAGCTCCCTTTGGTATGGAGATATTGCAAGTGGCTAGGTCATCTATCATCCTCTCTCGGTTCCTCCCGTGCCACACACACACACACACACACACACACACACACACACACACATACACACACACACACATACACATACACCGCAATCCTACTGGTCAGCACTCGCGGCACGTTGTTTAATTATAAACATATCATGGAACCATCTTTCTCTCACACTCATATACACACATGCTCCTGCTGCTCGTCATAGCAAGATCTTACAAATATTTTCAAGTATAGTTACAGTCACTTGCAAAATAATCAATAGCTATGACAGCAAGAATTTGCACATAGAGGTCCGATCACAATGCTTGCAGAATCGAAACAACAAGAACGCATATATTAAGGCCTACAATCAGGATGTATTATCTACATACTGTGTTTAGATACAGACTGCATGTTAATGCCAGTTGTAAATGGCGTCAAAGGCACACAAACACAGTACAACAGTGCTTGCATGCAACATGCATGCGTTTAAAGTATCTACTGCTGATTTATGTAACCCACATCCGTCATTATTTCATAAAATGGCAAATAAGTTCTGTGCAATTAGCTCACAATGTGGTTGAGGCTATACTTTCTTTAGAAATGAAGTTGAGTACTATGAAGCCATCATCTTGTGGTGAACTATACAGTACAGTACCTCCTCCGCTCTACTGGTAAGCATTCATAACTGACTTAAAACTTCAGTGTACAGCAAAACGATGAATACTGCACAAATTTGGAGAGAGCTTCTTGTTTACAGTGTAAGCGTCTGCGAGGTAAGTGAGGGAGGAAGAGAGTGAGAGAAAGACAGGAAAGAGAGAGAGAGCAGTGGGGTACAGATGAAGGGGAGACTTGTCCTGAGACTAGATTCATTGTGAGCCCAGATTAAAGAGGTTTTAAAAAACGGACTAAAAGATTTACATGCAGACATACTGTACTGTTTAGCCAGAAAAAGGTTAGGGGATGCTAGGTCCTTGCCATCACATTGCTCTTTCACATTTACACTTTGTCACATGTTTCCACTGAGAAATGGCAGTCTTCTACTGTTGGGTACTGGGAAGTGAGAGGTTCAGTTCAGTTGCTTAAAAAGAGGCTTAACTAGTTGTTAAAGGAAGAGCATTACTCATTGATTCTTTGTGAGAGGATCCAATAGTCAACCCTTCTGGTTAAAACGTTCCTTCTGTAGTCTCCCATCACAGTACAGAGTTAGACAGGAGATAAAAAAGAAAACCTGAGAGATACAAGAAGACAAAGACAGAGCTTTAGGATTGCAGCGGATAGCATCACAGAGCCATTTCCTCTCCCATCAGCCTCCAGTGCTCCAAGCGGAAAAAAAGAGTTGATTTAAATCCTACATCACCTTCCATTGTCTAGTCCATCACTAACACTTAGGATTGGATCCACATTCCCTGTACCCCGTACCGTTGCCCCACCTTCTGTCTGCTCTCACCACTACCATGTCCTCTTACCCAGCAATGATGAGCCTGTTTCCAGTGGTCCACGCTGATGCAAGGAGGCACACAGACATGCACACACACTGTGGAAATGTGGAATACGCAACACAGAACAAATGAGACAGAAGTGACAGTGATATGGGCACAAACACATGCAGACAGAAGCACAATTGCGATCATAAAATCCCATTTACAGAAAGCAGTAGGCATGCTGAGCAAGAAGTGGACAAAATACCAGAAACACCATATCTTGAAGTATTTAAAAGTAATATGTCCATTGCGTACTCCTCAACTCAAACTTACAGTAGCAGTTCAACCTGTGGCCACTGAATCATTTTACATTTTATGTTTAAAATATCAGCTTTTATGAAGAGGTCATAATAGTCATTGATTGTCAAATTAAGTCAGTTTCACTTCTCCAAGTGCCTTCTAGTTACATATACTACACTGCTGCCAATTATTTTTCTATTTATTTTGTTATTTTTCTATAGCCATTACAGATCACACAAAAATATAGAAAAAATGTTGAGATTATTTTTTGGGCATTTTAGGCCTTTATTTGTATAGGACAGCTTAGATATGAAAGGGGAGAGAGAGAGGGGGAATGACATGCACCAAAGGACCGCAGGTCGGAGACCAACCCGCGGCCGCTGCGTCAAGGAGTAAACCTCTATATATGGGCGCCCGCTCAACCAGGTGAGCTACCCAGGCCCCCATCAGTACAATATAAAATGATACATCAATATAAGACTTAAAACTTGTATGAAATAAAAAGGTCCATAATTGTAAACTTTGCGTACATTTTTGTCAAAGTTGTATCCATCTTATTGCTGTAAGAGTTTACAAAGGCAGTCAGATTAAGATAGAAGTTCACGTTTGCTGAATCAAAAGACAGGCGAGGGTCACAACCAGGAAGGCAGTCAGAACTGGTATACCTATCTAAAGGGTTAGTCAGAGAATACTCAGGCAGGCAAAACAAAGACTGAAAAACTTTGAATCTAACCCATGGCCCTATGCTGTATTTCATCCTTTCTCTCTCTCTCTCTCCACTTTCCAGCTGCTCTATGATAAAGGCAATAAAAACCTTTAAAAGAAAATTCTAAATCTAAAAATGTTCATCACATGAGTTTTCCTGAACCCATGTCAGCGTATTGTTTGTCTTCTGGGTTTGGTTTTCCGACACTGTGAATGCACTGCTTTTCACTAAGTGGATCTTGGAGTGTCATTGAAGGCACCAAGATGACTTACCTCTGGCAGGTTTCCAACATTGCTTTGTATTTTTATAGGCCTCAATAAAATGAACTGCAACTAATAGCTGCCTCGAGGGTTTAAATCAGTTCTAAAACCATTCCGTTTTGGTTCGTATATATTATCGTGTGTTTCTCTTTGTCTTGCCCTGACATACAGTGTGTGCCCTAACACAAATAAGCACAAAACTTGCCTTATATTTCCTTACCAGCATTCTACACTGCAGCTGCATGAGGTTTTCTTACTGCTTCTACCTCATTCAAACAGAGAGCCTTGGTCTTTCTCAATGCTGGGTCATTATGTTCACATCCTTTTATCATTTGCATATAGACAGTCTCCACAAATACCTGTAGTCACAACAGCAAACTCTCCTCAATTTGCTACTATATTGGAGTGTGCACACACACAGGCGCAAACAAACAGAGATGCAGTCACACACACAAACACACACACACACACACACACACACACACAGTACAAGGAATAGATTGTGATTTGTATGTGACCTCCAAAACTTCTTTTGTTTTCCGTATTTCTGTCTCATAAAAATGAGTCAGTTCACACGCAGATACAGCAAAAGAAGTGTCCAAACACGCACACACAAACGCACATAATACACACACACTTTTCTGTTCATACAGACCCTGGACAAGGTGAATGAGAATTACCCAGAGGACCTTGCCAGAAACCTTCAGGCTGACACCGATGCCCTATGCCGCTTCAATAAGTGTGTGTTTGTGTGGACCCGTGCATGTGTGTATGTGTGTGTGTATGAGAGAGAGAAACATGAGTGTGATGAACATGTGTGTCCTTTGAAATGTAATTGTGCTTTTGAAAATCTGCTAAACAAAGCACATTCTAAAACCATGGCTTGTCCATTCAAGCAAACATTCGACTGGGTGCCTACAGGTCAGGAGAGCTTTTTAAAATACATCACCTCTCCTCTCCTCTCTCTCTCTCTCTCTCTCTCTCTCTGGACAATACCTGGGGCATCTGAAGGTTGACCCGTGTCTTCCCTCACTCCCTCCATCCTCCCCGCTGGAACAGCAAGGGTAGGGTCGCCATCCTTTTTCGGTTTCATCCATAGATATTAGCCATTTGAACATGATAAATGTGATGTTGGAAGAGAATGTGTTTAGGCTTTTATAATCAGAGGAAATGGTCATCCTGATGCCCACACACCCAAATCTTCCACTGAACTTGTTCCAGGCTTGATGACCTACCAGCAGGTAAAACAAATTAAACACACAATGCTGTCTTTGAGTCAGATCTGCAATGTGAGGTTGTCTCAAGGACAAGCTGGCTTCAGTCTGCTGTAGAGACACACACACACACACACACACACACACACACACACACACACACACACATACACATGGACTCTGAAAGAGCCTCTAAACCATACAATGATGCAACCCTAACCCTAACCCCACCCCCAACAGTTCATTTCTTAGAACTAAAGCTGGGTTTCCATTCATTTTGTTCTGCAAAGTTACTAAATGACTAATACAATTCTGATTGAAGCATTGTTTTATGATAATAAAGTAGGAAAATAATCCAGTAACTCAGTAAATAAATATAGACGGTTTGAAGTGGACAAACAATACACAATGGGGGTCGGACCTTCCTACATGGCAAAGGTATGACCCGCGCTACTCTGCCTCCGATTGGCTAGTAGGGCTATACGTTGCCTTCATTGGTTGGCTTAGTTAGGTTTAGGCATGAGAAGTGAGATTGATTAAGGTTAGGGTAAGAATGTCAGGGTAGGCAAATTAGAGGCAGAGGGGGGGTCATGCCTTCGCTTTAGTAGTGAGGTCCAATAATGTCATTCTGCATAATAGTTAGCCATGTGCTTCTGTTTCAGGAGAACAGGCTGTCGAATAAATTACCTTTCGGTCCAATGGGACATTTCTCAGACAATTTGGGCTTCGGAATTATTAGCTGTCGCAACAATGGCATGGCACCAGTTGCATTTTGATATAAATGCACAACTGAAACTGAGTAATATGTATATTGATCTATAACCTTGAGATTTAGGCTCGTGGGAGGCAAGCCCCGTTGGTGACGTCAGCACTTGGAGTACATTAAACCATGATTCAGTCACATAGGGTTCCCCACTCAAACCTTAACTTATCTAGTTACGTTATTTTTTAATTCTTACCTAGCAGCAGGTTGTATCTTCAAAAGGTATTTTCGTGATTCCACTGTCTTTTGTCTGCCCAGAGAGATACAACGTTTGCATGGGGCGAAAAAACATTTCAATCAAGAATGTCCAAAGACACCCACGGCACCGCCTGTGCAGCATACTTAACATATGTTCTAGAGTAGAAGAAGGGCAGGTCTAACCCACTGCTGGATAACTGGTAAAAAAACAAAGAAAGAAAGAAAGAGAACACCTTTTGACCGAACAACATCACAGAATAACGTACGGAGATCTGAGCTCACAGATAGGTCAAGGGAGAGACTACCTGCCAATCTATATGTTTGAAGGAAGCATAAAAGGTTTTGCGGGAACGTCACATTTCTACCTTTGCCTCTGAGAGAGAACAATCGTTCACATGTGCACAAGGAGTCACTTATAAAAAAAAACAACTACATTAAATTAGGGATGCAACTAACGATTATTTTAATAATCGATTAATCTGTCGATTATTTTTTCGATTAATCGATGAATCGGATAAAAAAACAAAAAACAAAAAAGCATTAATTTACGTCAACTCAATACAAACTTACATACATACTTGTTGTTTAAGTTAATAGTTGTGTAAAGGTAAGTAACCCAAAGAGCAGATACAGACAACACACACACACACACACACACACACACACACACACACACACACATTCTATGCTTATTCATTAAATTATTATCATCATTGTAGTAAGTGCAAGTTAAGTTCATTGTACACCACATTTAAACACAGCTTAAGATGACCAAGTGCTATAAAAGAACTTTAAAATGAAATTAAAATGTACAACACACACAAATATATTTGTCAACAATAACTGATATGGGACAAAGCACAGAATATATCCATGACAATAGATGAAAAAATGAAATGGGTCAAAAAAGAGTGAATAAAAACGTGTCTCTAGTCAAATTATACCACCCACTGGTTTACTACTGTTATTAACGAGCTAACGCTAGCTTGTCATGCTGGATAATGAGTAAACACCACACCAGCACCAGAAGAGCTACTGGAGGGACGTTACGTTCCTCACTTCAAAACGGAACAAAAGTAGGATTCTGTAGTGACTTTACCCTGCTGTTGAAGGACTCCAACATGTTTACGTTTTAGGTGCTGAATCATCACCGTGGTGCGCCTGTGCCGTGCCATGTCGCTTGTGCTTATCTTGCAATTAACACGTTTTCGATTTACTTAGTGTGAAATGCTCCCACATTTTGGATGACTTAGGTCGAACTGATTTCTCTGCCTCCGCCGTGTGTTTCAGAACGACGTTACGGGTCTCTCCGGTCTCTCTCCGTATTTCAACCCGGTCTCACGGCAGTTTGTGTAAATGTCATGTTATTTTTAATCTATTGATACGTGTTCATGGGGACGTTTTTCTCGTGGTGGCCAGTACGACATACCCTACGGGGGAAAGGACGCCTCATACGCCAGGAGACGGCCGAAAAGCCTCATATGCTGGGAGGCGGCCGCAACTACGGGGCTGGGCTGCATATTTCCTCTACCCCCGCTCTGCTATTTTTCTTTTCTTTCGTGCTGCTCTGCTCTGCTCTGCTCTGCGCTGCTTTATTTTTTTTAGCTCCACGACTGAGTGGCATATTAATAGAACGAATCGATAATGAAATTCGTTGCCAACTTTTTTAATAATCTAATTTTATCGATTCGTTGTTGCAGCCCTACTTTAAATTATGTCATGATTTCTCGTTAAGCGTTATCTTAAAATAAATATCGTGACATATATATATAGAAATATATGACATTATCTTCGCAACAGTTACCTGATGAAAGTCTCTCCGTGCATCAGTTGGGAAGTCTGTTGAGTAACTCACATTTAACTAGAATGTAATACCATTAGCTGGTACATTTATATACTTGCATAGTGCATAAATGCATTAATTTGTTTTGTTTTCATGATGAAACATATCCAACATTAACCCGATACCGTGACATATCGTAAACAAAGCTTAAAATGACATTGACAGATGGATCTGCAGCTTGTGTTGGTGGTGAAAATCCATCGGAGGCACCTTGTTAATTCAGCAGGCTAAGGAACATACCAATGCATTGTACAAATCTGGCCCATGGTTTTTGTCACAAATTTAATAAGAAATGAGAGTTTGAGTTTTTTTTTTTTTCATCCGTTGCCTAGAAAACAACAAGTTATCACAATGCTGATTAGGCTTTGGATTACACACAATCATTCCAAAAGCCTGATGTGTGACAGCCAGAGGAATGCAGTTTTGCACACACACACACACACACACACACACACACACATAAACACACACACACACACACACACATACACACACCCATACACACCAGCAAACACACATGTACACTTAAATCCAAGCAAACACAAACTAGTTGCAGTATGCTAAACTCAAACATGCACAGACCAGCAAGTCATGCACACTCGCACAAAAAAAAAAATACAGCCAGGCACACAATTAAACACAGCACCAAAGACAAACACACATGTACACACGTGTTTACTGTGCATCCTATGCATTAAGGTAACAGTAAAGCCGCTTTTACATATGTACTGAGGAATCAGGTCCAGACATAGTTTCCCTTTCACACATGTAGCACACAACAGGAGATTGTCCGTGTCAGATGTGCGCTGACCTACTGGAAATACCAAAATTTGGGTATACATTCGCAATTTGGTCATAAACAATCAAGTCTTCAATCGTCTGTATTGAGCGAGGAAGAGCTGGAGCCCTGAGGCATTACCAATCACTTAGTTTATATCCAAGACGTTATATTCCCGGGATTGCTCCGGTGTCGCCGGAAATTCAACCAGATGTCCTTCTTTTCGGCCGGATGTCCGTCACCTTTCGCTTTCTTTGTGTTGGAATTTTAAATTCCAGGACTATGGTTAACTGCTCCTCAGATCTCTGCAGGGTAAATCCAGACAGCTAGCTAGACTATCTGTCCAATCTGAGTTTTCTGTTGCATGATTAAAACAAGTTTTGAACGAGCACGTTCCACCAAAACAACTTCCTTCCCGAGGCTATTTTGCAGAGGCACCGTTGCTCTGTCCGGTGCTTAGCACCACCCAAGACGATTGTGATTGGTTTAAAGTAATGACAGTAAACCAGAGCACGTTTTTCTCCCATCCTGGAATGCTGTGTGGACTAGCCAGACCCTCCTTCGCAGCGCCGTGGAGGAAGGTCTGGCAATGCGAGACTACCAACCGATTGACACACAATTTTTGTTCCTCTTTTTGCATCAGTGGCTGCACAGTTTTTGCAGTGACCAGTACTTATACACATCTGCAACTGAAAATGAAATTAAATGTCCTGGGAATAGAATACTGTAATAACTGAGACAATAAAGCTTTTTTCTCCAAATTAAAGATGAATACATAGTTTCTGGACTGTCTACTCTTATGAATCACAAGTACTTAATGTTATGTCTGTTGAAACCCTAACCCTAAGGGATTTTAGATCCTGTGTAATTGGTGGAGTACAAGTGACCTGGAGACTATGGCCGCCTGCCTACATCCACGGAATACCGGCGTGGAGCTGGAGTTCCTTCGGCACACATACCAGAGGAGATGTGGAGATACTGTCACCGCAGCAGGAGAGTTGGTCAGAGAAAGGATCGAGAGGGACAGGAAATTTAAACCCTCTTCTCCATCAATTATCGTGGGGGACGTGAGGTCACTCGCCAACAAGGTGGATGGACTAACCGCCTTGGTGACCTGCGTTTGCAGACAGTGCAGTTTGCTCTGCATCACAGAGACATGGCTGAATGGAAACATATACCAGACAGTATGGGCAGACAGGGGAACACAGAGTGGTTAGAAGAGAGGAGGAGGTATTGCTGTCTTTGTTAACTCTAAGTTCTGTAACCCCGGACATAGTCTCGCATTGTCAGCCATTGAGTATGGTATAGCTCATCCACACATACATTCTGGAGCAGTTTGTATTTCTCTAAACCAATCACAATCATCTTGGGTGGCGCTAAGCTCCGCAAATAGCCTCGGGAAGGAACTTGTTTTGTTTAAACATTTTCACCCCGGAAAATAAAATGCCACATGCAATATTAAATTAAGTTAACTGTGCACGATCCAATGTTTCTTCAAAAATTGCCATGTCCAGCGTGTAGCTTGCACGCTCAAAGTGTGTTGTTGTTTCCCTGAAGCAAACAGAGTTTGAGAATGGTAACACACAGAGAGCGGAAGCGGAGGTCAATTATCCTGGAAATGTACTTCCGTTGATCCAGACTATACTGGACATGTAACTGCTGACTTTAGGAATAACTATTTTCACCCAGTGTGATGATGTTTTGGCTTAAAGTGGTTGATAAAAGAAATTCTGGGAAATGTAGGAAATCAACAACTAAAAAAGAAGTAGACAAGGCAGTTCAAGGTAGAATGAGTGTAACAAAAAAGTAAATTAAAACATCTTAAATAAGCATAAAAATTACTTTTGTAAAGCACAGATCAAGAACAGGATACATGACACATGATATGTGTCAATGTAATGATAACTGAAGTGCTAACCCCATACAAACCTGTTGCATGTCGTGGCTTTGAAGGACTTCCCCCATCATCTGTCTGTCCTTTTGAAAACACCCACCTACTAATAACCACCTCTCCATTCTGTTCCTTTCCTATCAGAAGCTAGAGACAGAGAGAAAGAGAAAGCGAGGCGAGGATGATGGCGACGGCAGGCTGCAGCTCAGTGCAAAGCTCCGGGTTATCAAACTCATTAATCTACATGCCATAGTCACCGGATGAATAATTGTGCGTTGAATTTATCTGCCAGTGTGATAGCTACTAGCTCAGCTCTCGGTGCACCACAACCGACACCGCATTGTGTCTTGGCCTTGTAATTATTACACGCTTTGTCTTTGCTTGGGGTGGAGGCGGGTGGATGGTGGGTGGTTGGGGCAGAAAACAGAAACACACTCCCACCTCTTCTTTTGCAGCTTTTCATGAGGAATCATCTCACTACCTCTTGGTGTGATGCTTAATTTATCCCCCTCCTTTTCTGCCCTCAACCATATTGTCGCACACAAGAAACATGACAGGAAACAAAACCGGGGCCCATGACAAAACAGGCATTTTACATTTCTTTTCGTGCATGTGTAAAGCTATTTCATGTGCTGAGGATGGATTTACACTACGTTTACACAAGAAATAATAGGGCTGTCAAAATAAATGTGATAATAGCACATAGTGCATCTCCGGCCTGAACTACGAGGAGACCTGTAGTGTGCTGTAGGTTTTCCTGGAGAATGTGATCCGTGATGACGTCCCCTAACACCAAACACGCCAAGAGGAAGACGGTGACCGCCATGGATACTGGATAACATGGATACTGATGTTGCTTTGTGTGTACTGGATGTGTCAATTGGCAACTGTTTATCATATCAACTTAAAGGTGTTCATAAGTTCACAGCTTGTTTCCGCTGAGTTGCCTCATAAAACATACAGTTTGTCTGCATCATGCGCATAAAGCCCTATTCGCGCAGGATTAGTGTCATGTGGGGACCTTGTGTGATTTAGAAATTACCCCCCTACATCTGAGTTTCGTGTGGCACATTCACAAAGGATAAACAAAGCCTGCTTTTACTCAAATTTACTGACATATCTGTACCCCGAGAGTTGGGTACCTGGATGTGCGTGGAGGACAGCCGGGACGAGGCTGCTGCACCACACTCGGGTCAAGGTTCCGGGTCTTTTTGGGCCAGGCAAAGTAGAGGTTACTGGATGCGCATACCCTATCCCTGCCGCTGCGGGACCCACGCAGCATCACCATCAGCCCTTAGACAAAGCCGCGGGGAGTGCGTCGACTCGAGGCCGGAGGTCTCCTGCCAGGCAGTGTCCACAGCATTATTAACACAGACCTCGGGGTTCAGCGAAATATGATAGGTCATTTTCGGTGAAACTTTGACTTTACAAATTACAGACATGGCCAATTCGCACAGGATTAAGATCACAGACAGCCTCCATTATTATTACAAATAACTAGAGGTCACCAGGTAATACTAATCCCGTGCAAACAGGGTTTAAGTGATGTACGCACACACGCTTGCGAAATAACACTGTACAGACAAAGCTTCACAGTATCACCACAGATATGCACACACAGCAACATGTGTTAATATCTCAAAGCAGCTTGTTGTTGTTCTTTTGTCTTTTTGATCTGAGGTGTAGTTTTCTGGATGAAATAAGAGGAGAGAACATGAAAGAACAAATAACAAGCTTGTTGGCAACAGCGGGTGAACACAGGAAACAGGTAAACAGACTGTGTATTTTCAGCTCTTACTGCTATTTATCTTCAAACAACTCTTTGTGTGTGTGTGTGTGTGTGTGTGTGTGTGTGTGTGTGTGTGTGTGTGTGTGTGTGTGTGTGTGTGCTACATGTGTATGTGTGTGGGGGATTGGGGGACATGCTGGTGTTGAAGGGTTTCTGTCCCAGGACGGCCATAATGGATGGAGAGAGAGAGTTCCCAGATGGCAGGCAGAGGAGGGGACAACACAACCGACAACAAGAGAAAAACTAAATAGATACACATTGGTTTGTGTGTGTGTGTGTGTGTGTGTGTGTGTGTGTGTGTGTGTGGGGGGGGGGGTTATTAGTTTAAGAAGCCACCATTAGCTCTTTGTCTGATAAACTCTTTGTCTGTCCTTAAAAAACATGACAGAACACATTGAAAATATTCCACCATTAAAATCTCCTACAGCCTAAATGTATACCATGTACACACTAATGTCCAAGTTAAATTTACAAACACCTCTTTTCCTCTCTGTTCTGGCCTTCCATCCACACTAAGTCGACCCAAGCGCCCCTCCAATTGGATCCTAGTCTGGATCAACGGCGTCCGGCGCCTCCCACTCTCTGTGCGTTGCCATTCTCAAACTCTGTTCGTTTAGGGAAAGACAGACAAACTTCAAGCTAGCAAGCTACACCCTGAAAATGGCAAGTTTCGAAGAAAAACTTGGATCGTGCAACAAGGCAGGCCTACTTGGTTCTTTCAGGGAATGATTGTAAAGATTTACAAAGAATATGTTTACGGCATTTACTCTCTAACTGAGACGTTTTGGGACCAATTGGTGGGATTGCTGTGGACTAAGTACAAACGGAGATACACCGGTAAAACCAAATTATGTTTAATCATGTATCAGCTTATTTAAATACCTCACGTTACTGTATTATGTGAACAGTTAACTTTATTTAATATCGTATGTGGCGTTATCTTTTGGGGGTGCAAATGTTCCATCAAAACAAGTTCCTTCCCGAGACTATTTTGCAGAGCCATCGTCGCTGCGTCCAGAACTTAGCGGCACCCAAGACGATTGTGATTGGTTTAAAGAGATTCAAACATCCCAGAGCATTTTTTCTCCTATCCCAGAATGTATGTGTGGTGTAGGCAGACCTTACTCCACAGCGCTGTGGAGATAGATCTGGCAATGCAAGACTAGTGTAACCCTAAATGGGCGTTTATAAAACTCCTTTCTTCCAACTTGAACTAAAACCTATGGCTTTGCATAGGGACAAAACCCTTTGTCACAAAAATATATATTTTTGTATCTGTTTAAGTACAAAACACAGACTGCTGAGGAAAACATGCAGGGGAGAGATACAGATAATTTTATTAAAAGGAGCGGGGAGGGGGTCAAGTTTAAAACTGCCCCGGTGCTAATGGACTAGAAGGATTCTTTCTTTCTGACAACTGCATTTATGCCAGAGAGACAAAGGCAAACACACATGAATCAGTATGCATGTGCACACTCAAACACACACCTCCTGTCAAACACACACCATTTAAAGCGGCAAAGTGCAGTCTCATCGGAGTGGCAGGCAGACATCCTGAATAAAATGGAGTGGCATTAATATTAATACAAGTAAAGTGCCTTTATAATCAGACAGTGGCCTGTCAGCTGGCCAAGTGAGGCTGCTAGCATGTCACACACACACACACACACACACCACACACACACACCTACGATGAAGTGTCGCTGACTGAGAGACACACTCATATAACCACACATACTGTATTACATGCAAACAAATAAACAGACACACACACACACACACACACACAACATACTTTCATACCCTATATTCTACACAATGTACCACATGAATGTATGCACACAGGTCGATTTGAATGTACATACTGTATTAACACACACACACACACACACACACACACACACACACACATACATACACACAATACTATCCAACTAAATTCTAAACAGTTTTATACATTTCGTAGCCAAGTCAGGGAATATTATATGATTTTACAGTAAAGATTACTTTTAGTTGATACTCTATAGTGTTTGACTTTGTGTTTTGGCTATTGTGTAAAAGGCTTCCTTTCTCCCTTTTCACTAGGCCCTGTGTCTGCTTAATCCTTAATTTCAGTGTAATGGTGTAGGTTATAGTTTTAGTTTATTTGTTACTTTATTATTTGACATAGGCCTGTTCAGTAGGTTTTATGGGTTCATAGTGTTTTGCCATGGTTCTGCCTGTGATGTGGGGGGGTCGATCAGCTGCTCACTAGCTTAACTGAGGAGAGTGCATGCATTTGCCTCATTAGGTCCTTTCTGTAGGGAGGGGCTGGGCAATCCTAAATTCTAGAGCAAAAGGTAAAACCGTTTTTGCATCAATTGACATTTGGATATTATGTTGGTGGTTGTGTAATCACATGTATATATGTGTATATATATATATATATATATATATATATATATATATATATATATATATATATATATATAAAATACTAGGAATGTCAGCAATCACGTTTATCTACATGGTATGGTATTTTCTGTGTCTTGTTTTTCGTCTTGTCTCGTTTGGCTCACCCTCTGGCTGAGGCTGGGTTAAACGGGTTTGAGGAGAAGGAGAACGAGAGAGAAGGGATTGGCAGCTTGCAGAGAGGTTGCTGGGTTTTTTCGGATTTTGCCCTAAAGTGAATTATTTTTTCTTGTATTTCGGTTTAAGTATGTTTTGGTGTCGTTTTGTTAATGAATACACAAATTGTGCACTTTAAAAGCCTCCTCTCCAGTCGTCAATCATGACAGCTATTATGTATAGATCTGCTTCTGTATTTATTGGCACTTTTATATAAATGTTCAATTTATGTTTATGTATGCACCAAAGTGTTATTTGGCAAAAAATCCTTTTCTGATTCTGATTCTGATATATGGCCTTCTCTCACACGTTCAACTGTACTGTCATTCATTCAAGCCCAAGAATTTTACTTCTATCTAGGTGCACGAGTGGATAATCGAATGCAAGACTGTAAGACTGCTATGATTGAGAATGAAATCTAATTTAAAAAGCAAAAAAAAGTGGGGGGATATAGAGCTTAGATCTGGCCCAAAAAATCAAGCCCGACCCAACCCGAGCCTGTGCACGTTGTGTCCGAGACCGGACCGGCCCAACACATTAACTGGAATTGTGAGCCCGAGCCCAATTTCAACCCGATGCTTTTTTAATACGTGGGCCATTATAACTGACGTTCTCAACTACAGTTCAGAGTTGTTTAACTCAACACATTTCTCTGTGAGGGCTTGTTTCGCCCTCATGCTCGGAGAAGTAACAAAAGAGGACGTTGAAGGCTGACTATCATCTTTTCTGCCACGGCGAGCCTGCTTCATGCGTCTGTTCATCATCCAAGTCCCCGTTTTATCTGCTGTCATAGGCGAGCAGCGTGCCGCACTTAGCCTAATGCGCTCGACAAAGCCAACACATATGTTGTCACTGCCCACGACTTGTTTAAAATGGTTCCATACCGCCGACTTTCCTCCAAACTTGCTCAAAGGTAATTCTCCTGTTTTTCTTTTTTTCTTTACATCCTCAAGCTCCATGTTGCACTTAAGCTACACCATACAGCCCAGCAACCCCGGTATGATGCAACACCATACAGCCCAGCAACCCCGGTGTGATGCTACACCATACAGCCCAGCAACCCCGGTGTGATGCTACACCATACAGCCCAGCAGCCCCGGTGTGATGCTACACCATACAGCCCAGCAGGCCCGGTGTGATGCTACACCATACAGCCCAGCAGCCCCAGTGTGATGCTACACCATACAGCCCAGCAGCCCCGGTGTGATGTGTGCGAGAGGAGGAGACTCCGTGCATGACACGTGTTGCATTTTGTAACTGTAGTCCAACTTGTGTAACTTTTTGGACACATTTGTTACTTTGGCCTAAATATAGCCTATATAGATAATATTTCTGATTATGGCATAGCTTTTTCCCCACCCAATTAGGCTAATAAAGTAATGATTAAAAAAAACACAAATGCTTGATCAAGGGCCCGGCCCGGCCCGAGGATAGTGGCGGAAAATAACGGCCCGGCCAGGTCGGGCTCAGGCTCGGGCAGAGAACCTAAACTCTAGGGGAATACCATTAGTTGATGCTGTGATTTTGGCAAGGTGTTAACAATCACAAATTGTTGTAAACATATAAATGCTGCGGTGACCCATATGCCTAATGCTGCATGATGGCAATGTTGGCACTGCAGGAGTACTACGCCAATGGAAGAATCAGGAGAGAAAGAGGCTTCAGGGACCATGACGATGACTAATATGCTGATTTAAATTCCCTAAAGCTGTGCTCTTGGATCTATGTACTGAATTGGGTCCAGTAAAGAGGGCAACGCGCCAGAACCGTGCCATTCCGGTCCAAATACAGGTCCTCGCGACTTTGGGGGCAACCAGAGCGAAATGGCAGACAGCAAGTGTTTTTCATAAATATATATAATCTTCAACTTTATCACTAAGGCTTGTAAGGATGTACAATCTGTTAAATCTTATCATATAGGTCTGGTATATCGAAGCTGTCCCCGAGTGCCATAATGGCTGCCTCTAACATGAAATGTAAAACTTTAGTAAACTCACACAGTGGCCACAGGCAGCCCTCTTACACAAGTAATCTGTGCACACAGATCCATGGACACAGCAACTACATAGACTATGCATTCCTACTGTTCTTGAAATCTGTAAACTGATACAGTATGCCTGAATCACAGAGTATTCACTATGCACACACCTCCCACAGAAGGGAACAGGCTTGTCTCTGAGGTTGTAAATAAAATGCTGGCCGATGTTTCCAAAGAAGCTCCAAAGGGAGACAGAGAGCTCCAGAGCTGGCCGTGTCCATAAAACATTGAAATACTGTGAGAGGTGATGGCAGCAGCTATGAGACGGGACGCTCTGAGCATTTCCAGATGGACCCCAGCACCACCGGGCTGGAACACCCACCACACTGTGGAAAGCCGGAGAACAGGAGGTATTCACTCCCTATGGAAGACATTTTGTTAGGAGGTCTTATCTTCCAAATTGAGCACTATTGCCACTGCAACATTTTGTGGCCAAAAGATGAAACAGTAGAAATGGATTTGAAGCATATTGTTTGTCGAAACTAGACAGACCAGAACTAAACAGGAAATGTATCATTTGTTTTCTTTGGTCCTGACCCAATGATCCACACTACAGGTGTTTATATGACTAGTCTTTCCAAACTTTAACCATAGAGATGGCAGATTAAAAAAATGCTTTTAGCCTTTCTAGCTGCATGGCTCTAGGAATAGCAATATCTTTCGGCCATTCCATCACTTTGGTCCATACTTGGATATCTCAACAACTATGAGATGGATTGCTATGAAATTGTGTACATTTGTGGTCCCCAGATAAGGAATCCTACTGACTTTAGTGAACCCCTGATTTTTCCTCTACCACCATGACATGAGGTTGATATATTGTAGTATAGAGAGAAATATCTCGACAACTATTGGATGGATTGCTATGGAATTTCTAATAGATGTTCAAGGTCCCAAGAGGATAATCCTCTAACTTTTCCTCTACCACCACCATGAGGTTGACATTTTAGTTCTTTATTGAAAAAACTTGACAACTATTGGATGGAGTGCTGTTACATTTGGTCCAGCCATTCAGGTCCTCAGATGATGAATTAAATAGCTTTGATGTCCTGACTTTCTTTCTAGGGCCATCATCTGGTCATTCATTCCAGCCAATACTTTGGTTTATGACCAAACACCTGCAGAACTACTGACATTCCCATCAGCCTGATCTGTACTTCGTGTTAAGTGCTAATTAGCAAATAGTAGCATGCTAACACGCTAAACCAACACTGTGGACATAGTAAACAGTATACCTGCTAAACATCAACATGCTAGTTTTATCATTGTAATCATGTTAGCATGCTGATGTGAGCATTTAGCTCAAGTCCAGCATCACAAAGCCACTTTCCTGTAGAGTTTTAATGGTTTGTCATCCAAGGATTGTCTGTCTTAGAAAGCCCAGAAAAAAACAACCTATTTTGTTGTTTTCATTGTTGGGTGTGTCATACTGACATTTTCCTGAAATATTTTGGTTATACATTAAGAATGCAACCTCTCTTTAAGGAACAGGCCATGTGTAGTACAGCCTCAGCATGCTTGAAATGAAGTGCTTGTTGAACGGTCTAGCTGCGTCTGAAACAGGGTCTGAAATTATCACTCGACCATGCGCCAAATGCAGGTGAATTTTGCCATCAGCAGGTGAAACTGTCAATCTACCCGCCATGTTAGTGGGTAGCCAATGAGAATTGAGTGATTCATTAGTTGCTTTTTTGCAGCCGTTGTTCTTTCACATTTAAAACAAGTCCACCATTTCCTTGGATTTAAGCTCAAAATGTGGCACCACATTAGTGGGGTAAAGAGGCCAGCTGAAACAAGCTGTGTTGCTGGTAAAGTGCTGTACATTAAGTGTCGTACTTTAAATGAAAGGCTTAGACCAAGGAAAGGAAAGAAGGGATGGAGATGATGAGAATGTAGTGGACAGTTGGAAAGCAAGAGGAAGTAAGACAGAGAGAGAGAGAGAGAGAGAGAGAGAGAGATAGAGAGAGAGAGAGAGAGAGAGAGAGAGAGAGAGAGAGAGAGAGAGAGAGAGAGAGAGAGAGAGAGAGAGAGAGAGAGAGAGAGAGAGAGAGAGAGAGAAAGAGAGCATTTATGATTGTTACTTTAATGTCAGCTCCAATATGGTGGCATGTGAGCGAGGCACTCTTGTCACTTTCTGTCTTTCTGTTTCGCGTAGACGGATCACACTCAGGCACAGGCAGGTCCACACACACACACACACACACACACACACACACGCACACAGACTCACTCATACATAAGGTCTTAAATTGCAGGTGCACATCAGCGATGACATGTTCCTGCTAAATGTCTTCTTAAGAGGCTGTAAATATTCTATCAGCCATTGGCCGGAGAAAGTCATAATAAAGCATGAAGATCATTTTCTATGCATGTAACAACATTAGCCATTTCCAGAGGAAATTATGAGTCGCAATGTAAAATGGACCAAAAACATTAAAAAAGCAGAAGAAATCACACATGAAAAGCGGGTTTCTAATAATAGAGCCCAGATTGGGTATGGTGGCAGCATTCTGGTTGGCTGGTTTTTATTGCTTGTTATTAGATCCTGGCAAAACAATTATTAATCTTATAAAAAAAATGCCGCTGCTTTTCTGGTAACACAAAAGAAGTAAAACAGTGCCCTTGGGCTGCACAGTCCTACTGTAGTGATTAAAAACAGGAAATTGTGATGCATAAACTATTAGACAAAGCCGTAATCAGATTCATTAATTTCCTTCATTTCTAAGGGCCAACGGGTTTTCTTAAAGTGACACAGCCTTTAAAATTGAGATGCATCCGGAAATGTGAACCAACAACAACAAGCCTGTGCACACAGATATGCTTTGGTTATCGGACTTGAATACTGTGAATACTGATTATGCAACAAGATAGTATCATTGATCTATCTGCAACCTTCAAGTATAGCATTACAGATTGTATACAGTTTCATGAGACTACACTACTGGTTATTTAGTCTTCAAATGTGTTAATGATCCTAATTTTAGAATTTAAAGCTGTCATATGTACATTTCTTATATATTATAGCAGCTTTCAATGTGTTTGGATGGTTTGCATTTTTGTTGGTAGAAAAATGAGACAGTCCCAGTGAAAATTAGATTCCATTGCATTGCTGCGTTGCTATCATCCCTCCCTTGTGAAAAAAGCACATGTGATATGTAACATGTGAACAATATCATTTCAGGTGAACTGAAATATTTATCACGTGAATGTCAAATGTAAATAAAAAACAATAAAATGCTGTATCCAAAGGTTTTCAGCAGTACAGACGCGTGTAAATCCATGTGATAAAAGACACCTTTTCAGCTTTGCAGTTTCCACTAACGGAGACATTTCACGTGCGATGAAAGACATATTTCCACTTTGACATGCATGCAAACATTTATTGAAAATTACACTTTCACGTGAACTGAAACAATTTGAAGTGGCTTCATTGGCATGACTGCATACAATACAATGTTGGCAAAGCATGGTAATATAAAAAAAACAAAACAAAGAACATCAATCAAATTCAGCATTCTGTAATAAATGCAAGGACATTTTGATATACAGTAACACACACACACACACACACACACACACACACACACAAGGAATACAGACGAGAGAGAATGACAGAAAGAAGGAAGCCCTCGAAAACCAGATGAAAAATTACAACTAGGAATGACCACAATCAATTCTGAAACACTGCACAAAATTAATTAGGTTTCTGCATGGTGGTTGTGTGTGTGTACATATGCTGTTGAGAAGGCAGGAGGAAAGGGTTGGGGGGGGGGAGGTCCAGCCCTCTCTCTCAACCCACGTCATCCCACTTCAGCCCAAATGATTAACTACAAATTACTGATCTCACAGCACAACAGTACTGTATGTGTGTGAGTGAGTGAATGTATGAGAACCATACATCGATATCAATAACAGTGGCAACCAATGACAAGTTACTCGCAAATATAAGTCATATGCACAGATGCTGACAGCTACAAACACACATACTGTACATGTAGGCTAGGACGCACCAGCATTTTGCAACAGCAAATTTCTGACAGAAATCAGTTCATTTCTATGGAATGGGCCTGATAATTGGGTTTCGGTGCAGAGACACAGTAAATACACATGAATACTATAGCCTTAGCATGCAATTCAGTTTTGGTGAAGTTACATGAATTTGTGAATTGTCAGTGCCGACCTCATAAGGGAACAAAGAGCAGAGAGTCAAAAGAAGTGGAAGTGCATCATATTAGCTGTGTCACATCAGCGACTTTTATAATCCTGTTCTGCTGGAGTTCAAACCACTCCACGAAAGAGTCCTGGTTTGTGTCTGGAGTGACACCGTGCATAGACGTTTTTTTATTAGCTGGTTAGTTTGTGTGTTGTGCAGCCAAACAAGAGCACACAGGTGACACTCCTTCTGACAGTCCAATATTCCTCTGATCGATGGTTGTTGGTAGTAATATGCCAAGAAACATAGAAACGTATCAGTAAAGGCAGTGAGGAAAAAGGTAGGTTCAAAAAATGTAAAAAGGAAATGCATTCAACATGTTTGTTCGGCCTCAAGACACGTGTTTGGTGCGAAAAACATAGAATGTACTGTGTTTGTCTACAAGAAAACTCAGGGTACCTTTATTAATTTTTTTGTAACTGTCGTTTAGCAAGCCAGCAACCTTAAAAGGACTGTGGCTGCCTGATCCGTACGGAAACCTGATTTTGTTCTATGCATATGCGTACAGTATATGGTTAAGGAAAGGACTTGACATTGAATGAAGGGGATAGGTTCAAAACCGATCATCTTTTTCGGCATGGATCAGGTACAGACAAGGACAATGAGGCGGCTAGATCTAGCATGTTACCAGCTAGCTAGCTACACGTTTGCCAGCCACAGTAGCTCGCCACCTAGCCCTGCAAGTAAAGCTACCAACGGCACCTATATAACCATCCATCCATCCATCCATCCATCCATCTTCATCCGCTTATCCGGGGTCGGGTCGCGGGGGTAGCAGCTCCAGCAGGGGACCCCAAACTTCCCTTTCCCGGGCCACATTAACCAGCTCCGACTGGGGGATCCCGAGGCGTTCCCAGGCCAGGTTAGAGATATAATCCCTCCACCTAGTCCTGGGTCTCCCCCGAGGCCTCCTCCCTATATAACCAAATTACTAAAATGAATTTCACTGTGCCACTTCCTGCTTTTACCAAAAGTAACACACATATGCTGTGTCTCAAATCAAATCTCAAACCTGCACCTGCTATTTTGAGTACATAGTGCGTTGACACTGACAAAGTGTGGCCAACTGCAGTGCACTGAGTGTGGAACAATGGACACTACTCGGCCTCAGCGGTCGCCATTGAAAGCTACGGGACCTCCATGTAAGAACGTAAAACCCACAAACCTTACATAACCCAAATGAATGTAAAAGACATGTAACATACAGTATACAAAGACTATTTGACGTACATAAACAAGGCTTGTGAACACAAAGAACATAAAACATATAAAGACAGTATTTGACTAAAAGCTACAGGAGACAGTTTACAATGGGGGTGGGGGAGGTGCGTGTGTGTGCATGAATAGACGTATCCGTGTGTGTAAGTGTGTGTATGAATGTATATTTTTGTGATTATAGTATGAAATGTTGTGAGTCGTGGTACTGTGTTATAGACAGGCCCGTATTAAGACAATGTGGTGCCCCTGGGCACTTTCCCTCAAAGTGCCCCCACCGTCCACCACCCCCTTTACCCGTGCTGTCCTACTGGCAAAAATATCAGACATAATCAAGGGGATTTCTCAAATGTAATTTACTAACTTGTCCAACTACATACATGTAGGCATATGAGCAGTGAGCACTATATTCAAATGTCTCAATTCAAAATGTCTATCAATTCAAAAAGCCAAAATCAATACTATATATTACAGCATTGTGGGTTGGTCAAATATGTATTTTTCCGACTTTATTTCACAAGCCCTGAAAGCAACTCCTCTGGTGAAAAACTTTCAAAAGCATCATGGCAAAGCTAAAACTGCTTTAGCATCACAGCTAACCACAATAAAAGGACCGAAAATGAATAAGATATAGACAAAAGACTATCAATATTAGATCTAAGAATATGGATTTATTGCACAAAGTCCTCTGAAAGAAATACGAGTTCTAGGAAAAGAGGCGCAGACCGGTCTTTTACACTTCTCTGCATACTGAATAAACTCACGAAGCGCACCGGCACAACCAAGTCTCACCCAGAGGGGTTTTTGTGTGAAAAATGCTTTTTATTTGCTTGCCAATTACGTTGAATCAAGAAAGCCAACCGCTTAGCATTTTTTATAACAGTTCATATTTTACATTCATCATTATGATAACATTTTTGGGGGTTTAAACTGGCCACTTTTGATTATTGTGCACTGGCCCAAGTGCCCTTATGGATAATCCGGGCATGGTTATAGATATGAGAGGGAGTGGGTATGAAGTTTTGAGTATGTTGGATTAAGTGAGGCTCACCAGAAGGAAGGGAGGAAAAACAAAAGGGAGTGGGGTGGGGGTGGAGCTTGGTAGGAGGGGTATTTGTCTATGGGAATTGAGGAGCAAGGTGAAAGAGCCAGTTATTTTCTCTGACTGCTCTGGCCCCCACTTCGGCCTCAAACTTTTAGATATGGCGCGGGAAGAAGCTGCAGCGGTGAAATAGCGAAACGCGAACTACACAAATATAATTTATACTGGTGTTTTTTTTCAATAAGTACCACTATACTGCCTTAAGTTAGTGGAAAAACGAGCCGGGCAGACAACAATAGGTGGTGGTAATGCTCCGCCCGGCTGCAATTTACCAAGAAGAAGAAGAGTAATTTCCGCTCAGTGCATAACAGCTGTGCGTGATTTGAAACAACACCACCCTGTCGAAATGTATGCACTACACAAATGAGTACATAGTGGACACAATGCACTACATTTAAGTGTACACCAAGTATTGAGACACATTATTACTGTATACACATACCAACATGTGAAGTCACTGACAGAAACCTACTTTTCTATTTTCTTTTGTAAAAGGATGTACATACAAAACAAAAAGGAGAAGGTAGTGCTCTCAGCGTCTTTCGTTCAGCACTTGTCCTCTGTCAGTAAAGATGTTCCTCTTAAAACAGTGAACCTTCTGAAGTCCTCATCAGAAGAGAAGTCCACACTTTCATGAAGCTGAGACACAATTAAATACAAAAAAAAAGATGCTTTTATCAACACAGGACTTCAACACATACTCACACATTCACACCCTCCAGTCTCCCATCCTGTGAACTTCAATCCGTCGCTCTAACTTATGGACAAAAGGGACCAGAATATCTTTGGAGTGTGTACGGACATAAAAAAACACGATGTCTCGACTTGTCGGGAAGCGGGGGCCCAGACGGTTCCAGCGCTCAGGGGGCCTCTATGATCTGATATCTTTTTAATTAACGGTATCCCATTCAGCCACTTGAAGGAACTAAATAAAAAGGGGAAAGGAGGGAGAAAGAGGGAGAGACTTAAGTTTTGACAGCTCTAATTAATGTGCATGGAGGCAAAAAAGAGCTAAAAAAAAAAGAAAAAGGAGAAGACGAGCTGATCTCATAGCAGACTGGTGAAGGATTCATTAGACAGGCCGCAGTCCGTCTGAAAGACATCAAACACTCGGCGCGCTCCCTCATCTATACTCCCTCCTCCGTACTTGTTTTTTATTTTTTTTTTATTTTCAGTCTTTTGTCTGCATTCAAAAGGCTTGATTTCTTTTGCAAGACAGTGGTGGAAGAGAATGGAAAAGGAGGATGTGAAAAGAGAAAGACAGAGGAAGAGTGGCCAAAGATGTAAGAAAAATGAAAGGAGGGGGAAAAAGAGATGGGAGGCTAGAGAAGAGGGAGAGATAGAGGTGGGGGAGTCGGAGTGGGAGTGGGAGTGGGGGACAGAGCCCAGAGCTGCCTCTTCATAACAGGGGAGATGAATGACTTTTTACCTCTAGACACTGGGCCTTAATGAAACCTCCAGAGGCCAAACAATGGCATCTCTGACACACACACACACACACACACACACACACACAGTCACAAAAGCAGATACTACTATATGTAGGTATACTTGCATGCACACTAGCATACAAACAGTACTAGAGATGGACACAAACACTGGCAATATAAACCCTGTAGGATTTACACAAAAAACACACACGATACACAAACATCCCGGCTTACTCACATTATCACAAACACACTCAAACATGCACAGACAAAGTTGTGTGAAAACAATAAATAGACAAAGAGTACCAGACAAACAAACACATGCACTTGCTCATAGACACACACACACACACACACACACATACACAGGTTTTGGTTGAAACAGGGCTGAGCAGTAGTGCTGGTGGTGGAGACACAGTCAGAGACATGGAGGCCACCTCTGGTAAAGCGGGTCAAAGAGAGTTCTCTTAACAACCCAACATCCCATAATAGCATCATAGCAGCAGCCCTCCGACCTTCTGCCAGAGAGACAGAAACGGGATCAACTGTATGTCTGCAACCTGAACACATTCTTCAGTTGTGGGTTGTTGAAATGTGCTGAAATAGTTTTCCTCTGTTGTAAATTGTGTGACATAATTTTTTACTAATATTTTTCAGTATTAACAGTTTGTTATGCTATATATATATATATATATATATATATATATATATATATATATATATATATATATATATATATATATACAGTGCTCAGCATAAGTGAATACACCCCTGCTAAAGTTAACTAAAAAGAGCTATCGGAATATTATTTCATCTCACTGAAATGTGAGTAAAGTTGTAGCCTATCATAGGAATGATACCCAAAGCTATCAAAAATGAGACTCAAGTTGAAATTAAGTTTTCCAATAAGTTTTGAAATGATTATGTCACACGCGTAACCTTAACTCTCTTTGTTATTTACATCTTATGATCATTTGCTGTATCCTATTACTATCGTATCGTGGAAGTTTAATCCAAATTGACCAATAACATTTGACCTCTTGAAACCTATTTCCTCACACATCTGATCACGGACACATCCCAAAAGTGAACTTGGACACGCCCTAAACGCACCTGCCGCCATGCGCTTCACGCAGTGCGCTTAGATCGTTAAAATAGGGCCCCAAGTGTCTCCAGGTCGCGGCCCATCCCGCTCAGTTATGATGATAACCTTTTCATCTGCTGGACTGCTTCAGAACTGAGAGGGCTTGAAAAGTTTTGGGAGTACCTTTGATTGATTCCTTCCAACTTCCCCCGGCCTTTTCCAGACTACATTTGCAGAGTCAATCACCAGCGGGGGAGTGATTTATTGGCACGGCTGGCATTTTCGTGGTATGCCACCACCACCCGCCCACCACCCCCACCACCTCCTCCCAGTCCATCCATCCCTCCCTCTAATACCCTCAATTAATGCATCAAGGCAAGCGCCGGGTTATCGTTCCCCATCCTCCTCCACCTTCCTCTCCTGCACTCCGACGTCCCTCCATCCCTCTCCATCATTCTCAATTAAAGGGAGCTGCATGGGTAGCTCTTATCTGCTCTTATGAATATGCAAGCGCCTCTTCTCCATTCGCTAAGCGCCAGGTAAAATGGTTACCGCGGCTCCACGCCCTGCATAGAAATTACTCTGTGTTTGAGATTTTGATGCAGTCGTGGTTTAGACAGGAAATACCCTTGTTCATTTGATCCCTCCATCTGTGTTAGGCAGTGATACTTCATACAGTAATAGATTATTTCCATTGATTGTTATTGAATAGATAGTTACACGAGGCATCTGCCCTGCATCTGTTCCTCGGTTTTCCATTTTTTTTTCTGGGTCTCTGGTATTCTGGGGTACGCATGCAATTCAGCGATTCTAAAGTGATTAGTTTGCAAAATTTGTTTTAATGATGATTATTTGTCTAGATTTGTAGAAAATGTGTATTTCATTACACTATCACTTCAGGAGATGAACTACTTTTCACTTCTTTTTTTTTAAGATACTTTTTTTTGGGGCTTTTCCACCTTTAATGGACAGGACAGCTAGGTGAGAAAGGGGGAAGACATGCAGGAAATTGTCACAGGTCGGACTCCAACAATGGACCTCTGCGTCCAGGCATAAACCTCTATGTGTATGTGCACCTGCTCTACCCACTGAGCCAATCCGGCCCCTACTTTTCACTTTTAAGAGTTGTTAGAGGAAAAAATAACTATAACAACAACTCTTCCTTTCTTCCTCTCTCTGTTAAATTAAACTATTTGCATAGTAAGAAACCATAACACTACCACAAGACAACATGGAGTCATTGGCTATCTTGTCTGGGGCCCGAGGACAGAACATGCGTCTCTCTAACCAGATAAAGGGGACGCCATCGAGTCTGACCAGATAGAGGAGACAACATCTTAACTGACAAGATGGACAATTGACGACATCAAATTCTGTTATGATTGTATTTCACACATAAATAAGCTAATGTTTGAGGCTTACGTTAGTCACTTTCTGTACTTGTGCTGTGAGTGCTGTAAACTGATTCTACTTGCAAGTAAACAAAACTTTATTATAACTTCAGTGGTTCCGTCTATTATTTGATAATGTAATTATTCTAACAAGAGTAAAAGCTGTCCTATGAAAACCATGTTCACCATTTTCATGTACTAATAAAAACAGCCATTTTTTGTGAAAATGCATTTTTTCAGGGTTTTAAATTGTGTATTTAGTTTAAGTATTATGATGATTTTTTCAACCCACCAAAGAACACTTAATGATTCAGTCCATCTGAAGCATTCAAATTCACTAAATTTGGAGATACATGGCAACTCACCCTCATGGTGGTTCATAATTACTAAACTTCAACAAAATCAGAATACACTTTGTTTTGCGACAACAATAAGGACAACCTGAAAGAGAAGGTTCTTCCTTTGAGACCAAAGTATATCCAAATGACGACAGATGAAGTTTCAGGAACTATTTTTGAGGATTTACCATCTGTTCCATGTTACTCGTCGTTGCACTTATCTTTTTCCAGATGCTTAGTGGACAGTTTCTTCGCTGGTTCTGTGTAACGGTTGTGAGTGAGCCGATGTAATGGAAGCACTTGTTGTACAGTAACACAACACGTTATAATTAACCTGTACACCCTGATAAAAAGGTATACACCCTGTATTCATTGGCATAAATGAAGAAAGATGCAGGAAAGGTAAAAAAAAAAAGATACAAAAAAGCATCTGGACCAAAGGTCCAATGTGTAAGAATTTCTCCCATCTAGCGTTGAGATCATATATCGCAATCAACTCTCTCGCACCACGCAGTTCAAAGTCCGTATTACAGCTACGGTAGCCTTCACGCTTCAAAAAGCCGGTCTCTTGCTCTTTTCAATATCCTTTTTCTTTTTGTGGGCGAAGAAGAAGACTTCTGTTCCTGAAATTTGGATTTTGAATACGTGAGGTCCTCCATGTTTCCTTCTTCAAACTTGCCGTGGCCAGGAAGCTACGATACCCGTTAGCAGCATTAGCAGCACCTGGGAGTTTATCATGTGACAGCGAAAACGCAAAAGGCGGAGCAGTATGTCCTGTATGTCCCTTACCGGCTAACGTATTTCAAGATGGCGCATGAATATGGAGCGTCTACCCCAGTTCATGCTAATGTAAAATGTCAAGCCAATAGGAATACTTGGAATTGATGGTGGTGGTAAATATTCATGAAAAAGGACAAGTTTGTGAACGGGCAACACAGATTTTGATAATGAACAACTAAACACGTTACACACTGGACTTTTAAGAAGCTTTAAGTTATGTCTGCAGTTACAAAATTGACAATAATTGTTTTAAAATCTGTGCTTCTGTATAAGAAAGCTCATCTTGCATCACTCAATCTCACAAAGAGGATAGAGTATACCTATTTCTTTGGATCTTTAGTTCACAGGGCCATAAACAGCAGATACAGATCACATTAAGAATAAATCATTTCATGCAAACAGAGTGGCAGTTTTAAAGTTGTGTGGGTGACAGAAGGAAGCATCATCAGTATGGGATCATCAGTTAAATCCTTGTTTGAGGCACATCCAGCAGTCAAAGGTACAGTGAAAGAAGAGAATGAAAGAGAGAGGTTTTCCCTTCGACACAAAAGAGAGAGGGGCTGGGAATATTACCGAGGACTTTCTCTCATGGGCAACAGCACCATCTATAGGAAGGTAAAGAAAGCAACAAAGAACAAATAAATCCAAATCACTCCTTCACTGATCTTTAAAAAAAGATCTTATTGTGTAGCAGAGGAAGCAAGGAAGAGAGGCAGAGTGGCATAATGGGAGAAAGAAGGGAAATAAAGATGGTTAAGAAAGCAGAAAAGGGAGAAGGGAGGGACAGGAAATAAAAGAAAGGAAATACAATTTAGGAGAGATGAAGGAAGGGTAAGAAAGAAGCTTGCAGGGGAGAGAAAAGATGAGAAAGAAGGAAAGTTGACCGTAAAACTGGAAAGGAAAGAATGACGTAAGAAAAAGAGACAATGGAAGAAAGGATAAACATGCGGAATAAGATAGAGAGGTCAAAGAAGAAATGGTAATGGTAAACACAATTGCAAAAAACTAACATGTGAAAGAAATGAGTGATATAGAAAAAAAAGAAGGAACAATCAGAGAATAAAAAGCATATACATGATGTACTGCATTTGTTGTATTATCACCTCACATACTGTAGTTATGGCTTCCAGTATGTTTTGACACCTGACTGAACCTCCTTACCTCCCTCTGACGGTCTCATCGGTTTGCCTCATTACCCTGCAGCCCAAACGGAGGACTGTTCCATGTCAGGGGGAATACAGGGGGGGGGGGGTTTGAGGAGACTGGATGGACAGGGCCTGCAGGCTCAGTGTCACTCACATCAGCAGATGTGTCAGTGAATTTGACATATGACTGATATGTATGTGACACACACACACAAACACACACATCCATAAACACACACCCCTCTTCAATGCCGCTACATAGCCAAGGGCCTACCGTTGGCTACTCCGTCATTTCACACACTTTAGAGCTGTAGCCTCGGGCAGCCAACAAGCCAATTCCCTGCTTCTGAACACACACACACACACATACACACACACACACACACACACACACACACACACACACACACACACACACACGTGCAGCGGGCACAAACACAGGATCCCATTCCCCTTAACATGCTCACTTTAATGAGCTGCACACAGATATGTATGGACATGTTTGTGTTTGTTGGAAATATAGGCCAACGTATTTCCTCTGAATCACACAAATGAGTCATGAGTTCCATCAGTATGGATATACTGTACACATAACCAGTATGGATGAGCATGTTGGTTGTTTACCATCTGAACCACATGGTTTTGAGATCAGTGGTGAAACAGATCTGACTCACTGTAGTTGCATTTTGAAGTGTTAGTAAAAATGGATGAAATATGATGATTCAATTGAAAGAAATATAGCAGTAGTGTGAAAATAGATGTAGCTGCAAATGGTTCATCATTTAAAATGAATAACTACACTTACTTTTTTTGCTATTTGGGTAGTCATCGTTTTTTTTTCAGCGATGCCCTACCATCAGCCACACACACATTAGCTTCTTGAGCAGTTGGAGGTTAAAGAAAAGGTTCAACATTTTTGGAAATACTCTTAATCACAGAAATAGTTTGGCACATAACGCTGCGTAAAAATGTTACTTTAGGTGACCTGCACAAAAGGCAGTGGTTCCCAAACTTTTTCTTGCAGGGCCCTTCTTTTGTAGATACAAATATTTTCAAACGAGAAAGGGAGGATAATACTAATTAAAAAAAGTCTACGTAGGAGGCCGCTGTTCGTGTACCGTGTGAAACTAAAAGTCAACTTTGTTTATCTTATGTTACAAATATAATCTACGTAAGTTAAGTTAGGTATGTAACATACTTTACTTACGTCACATACGTAAATTACGAAACAAACATACTTATTTTAACCCAAACCACAATCTTGCACTAAACTTAACCAAGTAGTTTTGTTGCCTAAACCAAACCCTACCTTGCACGTTAAAAATGACGCCAAAGGAGTAGCCATGGCGTCAAAAATGTGTCGCCAAGGGGTCCTTACCAAGCCATCAGCTAACTAGCACCTTCAACTTGGAAATTTAGAATTAAGAGCAGCTGCACACACTTTGTTCAAACTTAATAGCTGATCTGTCGGTCCATTACCATCATTTCACCATTTCCATCCAGGTAAAAAGCTGATTAGAAACACACTTTTGTTTGTTTATTATGTTGCAAAAGGTCAAATGCTATTTAAATGTGTGTGCACCGGAAGGATTCAGAATTGTTTTTGTCTTTCTTTTCTTTCTTTCTGGTGTCAAAAATGAGAGGAGATAAATAAACTTTCAGAACATCCAGAGCAGCATTCACACTTACTGAGCCATTGCATCAAATGTAATGTCTCAGTATCTATTTATTAGCTACTATCATTTATACGGCAAACTTTCGTCCACTTCAAAGACGTGTGAAAAGAGTTTTTGGTGATCATTTTACTCAATTTACACTAAGCTTTTCTCGGTGCTTAACTCGTCACATAGTGGACATTCCCAAAGGCTTAACAACAAAATGTGGGTAGCACAGAATAATGCTGTTAGATACATGCTCAATGCTCATAGGGGACATCTAGTACCTGAACCCACTAACCCTTCCTATTCGTGTTAAATAAAAATCAACTTTTGCCACACTATTGCTGCTCATCTCACTTAGGCCTCCTGCATACTGCCTGCGTGGCGTGAGCGTGTCAGCTGCGTGGCGTGTCCGTTTTTATTTTGGCTGCCATGTTAACAGGTTAGAGCTTGCACACTGCCTGCGTGACACGCACGTCTCGCCTATTTTTCACGTGACACGCAAGCGTGTTGGAAGCGTTTCCAGGCAAAATAGAATAGGAAAAGATGTAATTTTGACATAAATACTTTAGATAAATGACATGTTGATGTTTGAAAGTCTCCAGGTTTTGACATAAATGCAGATATAAATGTAATAAAATTATCAATTTTCAAATATTCCACCTGTCAATACAGAACGAAATATTGTGTAGCCTAATTTGCCGTCAATACTGCCGACGTTGTCGTTATTATTTCATTTTATCAATGGGAAATATCCATGTGTACAGACAAGGCTAGCAGCAGCAGCAGCAGCCGCGTCAGACACGTTTCTGGTGTGTAAAGACATAGAAAACGCCACGCAGCCGCCACGCAACTGACACGCCGCCAGTGTGTAGGAGGTCTTATTCCCTGCTTCCTAGTTCACCCCAATTCCCCAAATCAAACATGAGCTCTTTATAAAACATCACCTTCCTCATGACAAATTAAACATTACAATTAAAACTAAAGATTGAATTAAAGCAACCTCTCTCTCTCTCTCTCTCTCTCTCTAACTCTTCTTCCAGTCAGTAATAACCCAGGCTCTAATTAGCAGCAGGGCTGAGTCTCCAGACTGATTTGGCTCAGACCAATTTGTCTGTATTATTACCTGGATGACATTCAGCTCGGCTGCCTTTACATATTTACAGGGTTCATTCTCCAAAAAAACGGATTTTAGACTCTGTAACAGAGCGACCTGATCTTGTTTCTTCCTGTGAAATCCGGCTGTAGTGAACCTCGTCCTGTCACCTTGTCCGAGCGATGAAGATGTGTGACAGTAAGAGAAGCTCACCCCTCATCCGAAGTCCAGCGGAAAACCGTCTACATTTCCATCCTCCAAAGAATAAACGAGAATAAACAGTCGTTGGGAAATGGTCAGTGAGGTCTGATTAACAGTCCTAACCTGGTCTGAATATGGGCACCATATTTCCTCAGCATTTGAACTTGCGACATATAATCATACAGTCTTATTGAACCATTCATTCAAAAATTGTCATCTGGCCGGCAACATAAAAGCCCGGGCCCCTGACCTGCCCACCTATGTCTTCATCCCCGGCTTTCACAGCATCTTGAAATATCAAATGCATATTTCACATTTCTGCACAATGACCAGTTAAGACAACAGCAACGCACTTCATCTGAAGCTGTTATTGCTTATACTAAATCACAGATGGCTGGACAGACAAATTGGTCTGACCAGGATTGGCCAAACTGGGTGGAAGAAATAGTCTTTTAATGCTCGACAAACATGGGAATATATAGCCACACACACACACACACACACACACACACACACACACACACACACATACACACAACTCTGGTTAAAAAGCCAGTACGCTGCAGAGGTGATGAGCTTTTTTTCTGAAGCCTAATGGAGTGTTTGCTACTATGTTTACTAGTCTTAAACATGTCATAAACAACGCTAATAGGGTCAGCGCTGCACGTCTGAGGTCAGTGCCGACATCAGTGAGAGCGAGCGAACGACGAGGAGAATCACAGCTTGGTGTGATAAAATCTTCACCACCTCAGAGCTTATGCACTTAGCGTCCTCGGTTTAAGCCATGCACATGTTGTATATCACGTGCCATATAAACTGTGACGTGTAAAACATTGACTGTATGTCACCTGGTAAATGTCAACTATTGACATTTACAAGGACAATTATGAGAATAGAGGCCCGGATATTTCTTGCAAGTGTCGCACTGCAATAACATTCAAGGTCAAGGTTCAGGTTGCCATTGGATACAGAGCTGTGCAGACTGTAGGCCGTTAAAAAAAGGGAGAGAAAAAATAAAAGCATTCAATATTCACTTTGAAAGGTTGTAATATCTATCCAAATTGTGTAAGGATTATTCACATTTCATATTGGAGGAATGAAGTTTAATGAGTTCTCACACCTGTCGTCAAGCTTGTTGCAATTACAAATGTGTGTGTGTGTGTGTGTGTGTGTGTGTGCATGTGTACGTTTGTCATGCAGAGTGTGCGCGTGCGTGCATTTTCCTCCGGTCTGTGTCGTGTGTCTAGACATGAATCCAAGTGGCCAGCATGTGCGTCAGTGTGCCTGACTCATTAGGACACATTAACAGTGATTTCATTGGGGCTGACGCCAACGTCCCCGTCTCATTCCAAATGAGAAGGGACGCGATGACAGCGTGCACACACACGAGAAAGGGATAGCTCCTTTAAAAGACGGGGGAAATAGTCCAAGCTGAAGAAACAAGATTGTGTGTGTGTTTTTTCTTTCCTTTTTTCATCTCTAGATAACAGAATTGCTGCGTGACAAACTCAAAACCCCTCGCTTTCCGCCCAAGGCCACGTTAATTGCATTAATTTGCTCTGACAATTGCACAACAGGAAAGGAAAGACAAGGGAGTGGGAGTGTGGCTGGGTTGGAGTGAGTGAGTGTGTGTCTGTGTGTGTGTGATTGTGATTGTGATTGTGTTTGTGTGTGTGTGTGTGTGTGTGTGTGTGTGTGTGTGTGTGTGTGTGTGTGTGTGTGTGTGTGTGTGTGTGTGTGTGTGTGTGTGTGTGTGTGTGTGTGTGTGTGTGTGTGTGTGTGTGTGTTGCAGAACTGCTCTTGTCATTTTTCAGTGATGATTAAATTAGCAACAAGAGTTCTGTCTGGCTATAATCAATCATTACCCCCTCTCCAGTGCCACCCAATATCACCAAAACCATATTTCCCCCACTTGAGGACAAAATGTTTCTTGATTGTGTGGCACACTTGTCTATAAATATATCAGCAGACCAGTCTCTCCCTGCAGTATTGAGTTTGAGGGCCCCCCCATTCTCACAACATGATTGTGTGTGTGTGTGTGTGTGTGTGTGTGTGTGTGTGTGTGTGTGTGTGTGTGTGTGTGTGTGTGTGTTTGTGTGTGTGTGTGTGTGTGTTTCCAGGGTTTTTGAAAGAGTAAACATCTGTTTTCCAGAGACAGATCAGTGACCTGAATGCAGCGAGGCCTTGGCTGGCCAGCAGAGCATTTAGACACTACTGTATTAAGCACATTACCTGATATAAGCAAGGACGATCAATACCTGCAAATATTATGAAATGCACTACAGAATATTCCGATTCAGTCATGTAGCACAAGTCTCTTTCCTCAATTTGGATAAGGAAAACCATCAGAAAATGAACCAGGTAAATATGGTAATATTGGTAAAAAAAAAGGGAAATCCTGATGAACACCAACCACAACAATATGTGGTACTGTCTACAGAAGCACATGATTTAATATATAAAAGGTAGTGTATAAACTAAAGCAGTGATTTCCAACTGGTGGGTCGCGACCCAAAAGTGAGTCGCGGACCTGTTGTGGGTGGGTCGCGGACAGCTGGTCAATAAATAAAATAAGTCATATTTAATGCGCATCTTATTTTGGATTTGTCTTTTACTTTGAAACAAATACCGTATTTTCCGGACTATAAGTCGCTCCGGAGTATAAGTCGCATCAGTCAAAAAATGCGTCATGAAGAGGAAAAAAACATATATAAGTCGCACTGGACTATAAGTCGCATTTATTTAGAAATTTATTTCACAAAATCCAAGACCAAGAAGAGACATTTAATCTTGAAAGGCAAGTTATTAAACAACACAACAGCCCCCAGAACAAGGGGCTGAATACGGTAGGTGTCCTCTATGTTAACGTAACACATTAACAGTTATTAAACTACCCAACAGCCCCCAGAACAAGGGGCTGAATACAGTAGGTGTCCGCTATGTTAACGTAACACATTAACAGTTATTAAACTACCCAACAGCCCCCAGAACAAGGAGCTGAATACGGTACGTGTCGCTATGTTAACGTAACACATTAACAGTTATTAAACTACCCAACAGCCCCCAGAACAAGGAGCTGAATACGGTAGGTGTCCTCTATGTTAACGTAACGTAACTGCACTGTTGACGAGCCTCTCCCAGCAGCACGTTGTTCAAGCACCCATCTGTGGACTCCTTCCTCCAGCTCTGGCCATCTGGATTTCAGCGCGACTAGCTTTCTTTGTTTTCTTCATTGCAGTAAGACTAACCTTTTCTCCAATCCCTCACAAGTTTCTCACTCACTCCAAACTTTCGTTCTGCTGCTCGATTACCGTTTTCGGCTGCGTGTTTTACTACCTGCAGTCGCCTGCAGCTTCTTTTCTTTCTCAGTTGTCTTTAGGAGCAGCATATAGTCCTCACAAGCTTAGAGTGCCTCTCGCGGCTGTAGACGGTAATGTTTTCAGCATGAAATAACATTTAAAAACATGTTAAATTATGTATATTTTGATATATAAGTCGCACCTGACGATAAGTCGCAGGACCAGCCAAAGTATGAAAAAAAGTGCGACTTATAGTCCGGAAAATACGGTATATATTTTGACGGACATGCGTCAGAGCAGTGCAGCAGTCTAGCGCCATCGCCATGGTAACCATCATTTGATTAACGTTCAGTTTAAGTTTGTGTTGATGTTCGGAAGGCAAGATGGCAAAGCACAAATATGACCCGGGATATTTATAAATGTGGATTTTCGTGCATTGAGGATAAAAAGTGACAAAAATGGACAGAAACCCCAGTGTGTGATATGAAATGAAGTGCTTGCACATGAGAGCATGAAACCATCCAAAAAATGTAAATATGGTTTATAACCAAGACAGAGCTAAGGAGTAAGTTAGTGGACATTCATCAGGCGGACCTAAACACGACTCCAAATGAATGCTAACGTTGCTCCGTATCTGCTGGTTGTGTAAATAGGCAACTGTTAGTTGTGATCCGTAGACTGTATAATATTAATGGACAACGCATCCGGTTCGGTGAAGTGCTGCAAATGCGGAAGTGCCTTAAACCTGCATTCTATCTGAATTCCAGCAGGGGGCAACACATGCGGTCGCAAAAGGAGGTCAGTTTCTGTAGAAAGTCTGAGAAAATGACCCACTTCTCACTTGATTTATTACCTCAGTAAACATTTTCATAATGAGTTTATGGTCTCAATCGCTAGTTTGAAGTCTTCTGCAACACAGAATGATGTTCATTTTTTCTCTCGTTGATTTTAAAATCGGTGATAAAGCGGGGATGTTTTAGGGCGTGGCTATGATGTGATTACCAGTGAAAGTGTGTAACGTAATAAGTTAAACTGGGAACAACGTAACGTGCGTCATTCCCTTTAAAACAACCGTGCACATATATAGCAGAAACCAAAAACCAAAGTACACAAATATACACTTCTGGCAAACGGCAAGTGGAAGCATTAATAACCATGTTACACCAACACATTGACCATTTGAACTTTATGAGATGCTAAAATGTTTTGTTTACAGCTTATTATGACGCCCCCAAGTAGCCAATACCAGTTTTTATTGAAAAGATGATTGAAGGATTAAGGTAAGGGAAAGATGGTTGTCTGGTTAAGGTTAGGAAAGAATCGTGGTTTCAGTTATAAAACATCTATGCATTCTGTCGTTCACAACTTTTGTATTAGTAGTAGTATTATTTAACCATGACAAGGATCTTTGCTGCATGACAAGTGCTTTGCATAACCATACACATGATAATCATGCTTTAGATGCCACAAGGTACATTGTTGGAAAACAAATGAAAACGCTGTTAGTGAATGTTTTGCAGATTTGTTCTGTGTGAATATTTCAGGGACTTTGCAGATGGATTCAGTAAAAAGGTTTTGTCATTATGTTGATTTATTAAAAAAAACATAATAGGTCACCCAGTAAGAGAGTCCTTTGTAGCGGCGTAGGTTCGAATCCGCCCTGCTGCCCTTTTCTGCGTGTCATCCCCCATCTCTCTCCCACTGTCACTATCTAATAAAGGAAAAAAATAAAAATTAAAAATAATCTTTAAAAAACATAATCCGTATTTGCTATTGCAATTTACTCGTATTAAACCATAATTTTTTAGGAGACAGTTGTGTAATCCCAGGTAGACCTTAAAGACAATTAGATAGACAGTTACCACATAGGAAAATTATTTACAATAATCTATACTGCTTTTTGTAAAGCATCAAATATGTTGTTGATGCGGTCATATTTTGGAGTGCTAAACCATGTACTGTATTTCAACATCATGTTAGATTAGGTCATACAGATTTTGATCACATATGGTATATTCAAAGATGACTTTTATGATTCAAACTACTCTCTATAGTGTTGGCCTTGCCATGCTCGTGATATTCTTTTTTCTTCAAATGAACACAAATCATTTAGTGCAACGAGTGCGTCCCAGCCAGCAGCACGGAGCTCCGTCCCCCTGAACCCGTACATAATGTCACGTCAGAGCCCATATCAACTTGATCGCTGTGTTCGGGGTCATTGCTGGTGGTGATAGTCAGACAGGGGCCATTGCTCGCTGTGGTGCCTTGGTGCCGTGGTGATTTGTAAGCCGATTTGTTCCTTTATTTCCCCTGGCCATACACATGCAGTCACAGGGCCTTTATGCTCACAAACACACACTCACGCATACACACGGCAAGCAAAACACACAAAGGCCCTCCCAGAGGACAATCTGTTCTGAATCGCATTACAGCCATTTCCTATTCTGTAGGTGGGGACTGGGCCCAGCAGAAATCAAATATTTATCATGTTGTATTAACCCCCACTGCTGCCCTGCACACTCTCACACACACACACACAAACACACACCGTAGGTCCTTACACTGCCTCTACACACTGAATTCATTATCCTATTAGGCCATAGCTCAGGCACTGCGGCTGGTGTGTGTGTTTGTGTGTGTAAACAGATGCACATACATGAGAATGTGTCTGTGTGTGCACATGGGCGTACATACATACAAAAACACAGACATACACACACACAGAAATTCTCATATTGTCAGTAGCCCGCTGTTGTTGGGTTGGTTAGCTTTAATGCAGTATACGTATGTTATAAATAATATAAATCATATGTAGTTCTTCTATTGATTCCACATTACTGTCAATCTGCTGTACCTCTGACCATTTGTTTTCATGTCTGTCAGGGACTCTCCTGTGTGTGCAGAAGTGAGGGTAGTTGTGGCCCTGATACATACGGCTGTGTTTTTGTATGTATGTATGCCCATGTGCACACACAGACACATTCTCATGTATGTGCATCTGTTTACACACACAAACACACAGCAAGATACCAGGAAATGTGCCTGGTGATCAATCGGATACTAACACTATCCACGCTCTTTGGTTCTGGTGGTTTTAAGGTGCCATTAAGGTTTTTTTGGTGCAGCAGCCATGGGCAGTATGAGAAAGATAGTGTTTTTTCAAACATTAAAGCATGTAAACATGTCCTAGTGGAAACACAAAATACAACTATGAACCTGAAAATGCTATATAATATGTGTCCTTTAAAGCGTAACTCTCGCCAAAATGCAACCTAGGGTCTTTTTGTGAATGTACCCGAGTCAAACTTTCGTTTAAAAGCATTTTTAGGACAGAAGCGTCATTTTTAAGATTTACCGTATTTTCGTTTTTCGGTCAAATGGCCTTTTGAATGGGAGTGCTAGGGGCACTTTTATGCTAGCCTCAAAATAGCTATTTTTAAAACACTAAGAAGGCTCGACACAACATGAGACTTTGCTCCAAGTATCACCAGGGGCTCTACACATGAACTCGAGCATTGAGAACATTGTTTGTGTTGCCAGAGTTTACTAAAAAGAGAGGTTAGGGTTAGCTCTTGTTGTTTCCGGCCGCTACCACCTCGGCAGTCAAAACGAGTTGATATCAAAACAAGTAGCCACAGATTTAATATATCCTTTGTGCACCGGTGTAGTTAAGGTGTAGAGCCCCTGGTGATACTTGGAGCAAAGTCTCATGTTGTGTCGAGCCTTCTTAGTGTTTTAAAAATAGCTGTTTTGAGGCTAGCATAAAAGTGCCCCTAGCACTCCCATTCAAAAGGCCATTTGACCAAAAACCGAAAATACGGCACATCTTAAAAGTGGCGCTTCTGTCCTGAATATGCTTTTAAACGAAAGATTGACTCGGGTACATTCACAAAAAGACCCTAGGTTGCATTTTGGCAAGAGTTACGCTTTAAGGAAAGATAGGCTACCTGTTTGTACTGGAATAAATAATATGTTTTGTTACTATTTCACTCACATGACAGTGTTTTTGCCTACTACTGGATGTGCTTCATGTAGCAAATTTTAGCGGAGTGACTGAAATGTGTGGGTTCCCTCTGATACGTACGTATCAGGGCCACAACTACCCTCACTTCTGCACACACAGGAGAGTCCCTGCTAGTTGAAAACAGTACCAGTGGCCAGTGTAGTGTCGTTTTGCACAATTTGATAAGGATTTTCCTGGGAAATAAGAACACAATCTGACCTCATGAACCTCAAGTGTGTGTCCTGATTGAGGAGATTCAGCTGAGGAAGGTATCATTACATTTTGTTTCACACTCCACTCTTCAGTTACTTACTTAAAATGCCAGAGCATTATTATCCGAAGCTTAGCATTCTCATCAATGAAGTGATAAGTTCACCAACAGGGTCGTCAAACACTTTCTCTGCATTCATTTAACTTCTGAAGATACAATAAAAAAAAAACGGTTTTGTCTGGTTTGGCTGCTAAATATATCACATTTGTCTATTGAATTTCTGGAAAGCAGACATGTATCTTCCTCTGGTCGTCCCTGCCTGGACTGGAGAGAGAGGACAACTGAGAGAGAGAGAAATAGACAAAGACAAACACAGCTGTTGTCTTCTTTTTTTTGGGGGGGGGGGGGTGGGGAGAGGCTCTTCTGCCCTTCCTTCTCTACACCTCACCTTCTCTCTTTTCAGGAGCGGTATCGGTGTTGGATACATCACCCAGCCACACATTGTTATAATCGATAAGCGGGTTGTCATGGTGATCAAACTGCATCCGTTTTTTTTTTTTCATCCCTGTGGCAGGTCAGGACTAATGTACCTTGTCACCGCATGTGATGATAAAGTATCTTATTACCCAACAAGCAAGAATTTTAAGATTACTATGAATATCTTAAGGAATCAATCCGACTCTGCTCCGTCTTTGCTGCTTTTGACCTAGTTGGGTGAATGTTTGTTTGAGTGTGTGCTACTGCTTCTGTACTGCATACACATACAGTGTGTGTGTGTGTGTGTGTGTGTGTGTGTGTGTGTGTGTGTGTGTGTGTGTGTGTGTGTGTACATATTTGTACATGTGTGTGTGTACATATTTGTACGTGAAATGGTGCACATGCATATTTGTGGCCAGGTGTGTGTACTTGCTGAGTGAAACAAATGGAACCAGGGCATTTCTGAGCATCTCTGCATGTACGTGTGACTCAGTGTTTGTGTGTGTTTTTTATGTGCGCTTGTGTAGTTTCGGTAACTTTTCCTCCTCTTTGTCCCTAAACTCTCCATACTGGAGGGTAAAAAAGGCAATTAGAAGCAGTGAAAAACAACTGCAGCGTCTCCCGCCAACATCCATCTCAGTCCTGCTGCTACAAAAGCCAACCGGTCGGGCCGTCCACCCCTGTTAGCTGCGAGGTGTTAAGGACAGATTTATCGATGTAAATATTTTGACTCCTTGACTTTGGAGATAACTCCAACTTTACGAGGCAATATCTCCACCCTTTCTTTTTTTGCATTAGGTGAATATTGCACTTAAAACTCCACCATTTAATTATTTGCGCCGGCCCAATAAACATGACTTTATAGCATTGATAAATCAAGCAAACAAAAACACACTTCGGACTGTTAATCTCACATATACCACCATAAAACAGCATCTATAAAATAAAAGATGTGTTTTACACCAAATGTGTGTCGGTGAATACCTTAAGTAAACGTAATAAATGAGGCGAGCATGGCGTATAAATCTCACGTGCTGCATGTTGTTAATTTGATACATTAGGCAATAATTTGTTATAAATAATTGTTTATTAGCTGGACCATCCTGGACTAAGGCCTAATGATGTGTACTTTGCAAGTTTTTTAGGGAGGTTCCAATCAGTGCACAACTGTCCAGCAGCGGGAACGTTTATTAAAAGGAGAGATGAAATTATTGCCATTTAACTATTCGTATAATTCAAAACAACTAATCAGTAAAAGGAGGGAATTCATTTTTTTAATTGCTACTTTAAACATGGATTTTAATACTAGTAATGCAGTCTGTCTAAAATGTTATTATATCCTGTCAGAGTATGTAGCATGGAGGGTTTAGCAGCTGTCCTCCAATTTCCTTTTAAAAGTCATATATTTTAACAAATGAACTCTTAAGTTCCACTGTGCGTATAGGGCTCTGTTTTGGTAGTAATGAGATGGAAAACAAATGGAATCTGCCAAGCATGATGTTTGCAAATGTGAACCAGTAAGCCCACACATGGCCCGCTCTCCGCTATCTATTCACTTATTCATTAATTCACTTCATTTTATTCACCCGCTCTCTTGATCAATAAGTAATTAATTTCACTGGCTGAGGGGAAACAGACCCTATAATGTCGCTGATGTCGCTCCAGCCTCTGACTTTTATTTTTTTAAATATTTTTTTGGGGGTTGGGGGATTGAAAACTTCAAATTAAAATTAGAAGCAAGGGAGGAAAGGCGATAAAGAGATGGCTCTCGCCTCGATTTCTTTGCGAATGGAAGGAGTGTTCCTTAGTGCTTGTAGATAGACAACAGCTCATGGGAATATTGCATTTGTTTTGTTGGAGGGGAGCCAGGGACAGAGGAGCGGGACAGTAACTTTGACTAGAGTTAGTGTGCTGTTAAGTTACTCTGAAGGTGGACTCTTTTTTTTCTCTTTTCTTCACTTACTTTCACCTTCTTTTTCTTTTCTTCACCCTTGTGTTGTCTTCCTGTCGACCATGCAACCTTTTGGGTTGTTCTTTTTCGACATTTTGTCACTTTGGATGTTTTCCGCCGCTTTATTGATGTTTTCGTCGATGTTTTCCGCTGCGTTTCTGAAGCTTTTTCCAGGATTTTTGGACACTTTTTTCAACATTCTTTTGTCATTTTTGTTTTTTTCAAATGCTATAACATTTAATAAAACACCCAAATTCAGTGAAAGTAGTTCAGAACGTCATTTATTTGACTTGTGAAGAGCGTTGTAGGGAAGCATCCACGGTAATTTGGTTGAAAGAAACTTCTGCTGTAGAAACTTTTTGAAAATGGGTCAAAGTCCTCGGGTCACATTTGACCCATTTTCAACTGAACACACTGAACATGAAGTCACGACAATGATTTTTAGATTTTTTTGTTTATGTAACTTTTATTACATATACTATTTGTGTTAATAGACATCGTATGACAGACGTACAAATAGCACCAAACTACATCACGGACAACATAATTACAACGTTATTCAATGTAAAAGAAAACGATGATATATGATAAGAATTATAAAAAATTAAAATAATGACAATAACATGACTAAATGAGGGGGGTTCGTCTCCAGACATATGTTGTTCATTAACATGCTTTTATTTAATCAGAATAGTCAAAGATCTTTGACTGTTATTGCATGTCTCAGATAGCTTTCTCACACACAGTGTGGTCGACATAAAGCCCTAAAAAAGTCAGCAAAAATGTTCCTCAGCCATCATAGAAAAGAAGCGCCCAAAAACTTGAAAGAACGGAAAAGTGAAAGAAACGTTGGAAAAAGTGACAAAAACTAGGTGGGCCAAAATGTATTCTGTACCTAAATTCTCATGGGCTGGATTTGGCCCGCTGGCCTTGAGTTTAAGTTTTAAGTACATGCAGTAAAACTGATGTACTGTACATACATACAGTACATAATGATGTGTATGAGGGGAGGAGGGAGTTTGCACCACCAGATAACCCATATTTCTGTTATAAAAAATAAAACAATTAAAATAACATGACTAAATAAGGGGGGGGTTCGTCTCCTGAGTGTCAGCTGGGAACAAATTAAGACAGTGATTTAAAGTGCTCATATTATGCTTTTTGGCTTTTTCCCTTTCCTTTATTGTGTTATATATTTTTTTTGTGTACAATATAGGTTTACAAAGTGAAAAAGCCCAAAGTCCCCCCCAAAGGGACTTACCATCTCCAACAGAAAACACTGTTCACAAACTGCTCCAAACAGCTCTATTGTAGTCCAGCCTTTACTTCAGAGACAAACGTGGTCACTTTGTAACACACGTTATAATGCTCGCCTAGCTGCTAGCATGGCACGCCCTCATACTCTGCTTCTGACTGGCTAGTAGTCCTTACCTAGGTACTGTCAGGGCACGCCCTCATACTCTGCTTCTGACTGGCTAGTAGTCCTTACCTAGGTACTGTCAGGACACGCCCTCATACTCTGCTTCTGACTGGCTAGTAGTCCTTACCCAGGTACTGTCAGGGCACGCCCTCATACTCTGCTTCTGACTGGCTAGTAGTCCTTACCTAGGTACTGCTCATGTGTGACTTCCAACAAAGATGAAACAGAAGTGAGATGTCTCACTCTGTAGCTAAAACAGAGAGCTCAACACACAGGGTGAAAAGAGGAGCTGCAGCAATGTGCAGTACAACAAAAAAATGGTGTTTTTTGAAAATGAAACCACATAAACTATTCTGGTACAACCTCTAAATACAATTATGACCCTGACAATGAGCATAATATGAGCACTTTAAAAAAATTTAAATGATTTTTTTTTAAAAGGGAAATTAAAAAAAGGTCCACACCATTATCTCCATTGCAAACACCTGACTCATTGTCTTTAGACCTGCAATATGAAGCCCAATCGCTACACAGGGAGGAGTGGTCAGCATCCGCTCACAGTTGAGGTGATAGAAGACTGCAACACATTCAAGAAACCTGAAAAATAACTAACACCCAGGTTGGGAACCAATTATAGCATGACTTCTTTTAACCCTCGTGTTGTCTTCCCGTCGACCGTGCAACTTTTTGTTTTTTTCTGGGTCAAAATTTTAACATTTTGGTTCTCTTTTTCCACACTTTTGTCACTTTTCCTGATGTTTTTGTCAGTTTTTCCGATGTTTCTGAAGCTTTTCCGATGTTTGTGTCGATTGTTTTGCACTTTATTTGAAGTTTTTGCATTATTTTACCATGTTTTTGATGCTTTTTCCAACATTTTTGTTACTTTTTTCAACGTTCTTTTATAAAAATAAAATTCAAATGCAATAAAATTAAATAAAACAGCCAAATTCAATGAAAGTAGTGAACTGATTATGTATTTTACTTGTGAAGAGTGTTGTATGGAACCATCCCAGTTATTTTTTTTGACAATTTTGTCGAACTAAATCCAAATTTCTGATATAGAAATTTTTGAAAATGTGTCAAATTTGACCCGAGGACAATATGAAGGTTAAATCAAACTCATTAAGGCTGCTATTGGTTGTTAAGTTCTTCTTTTTTCTTTTGCACTTCTGCACTTCTGTGTGAGTGAAATGTTGTTGATGGTTGATATGAGTGAGAACAAGTCCAGTACAGTATCTGTATCGTACTATTTATTATAATAAGGTACATAATTTAAGGTAGCCACCTTCACGGGTTGACTTAAAGAATAAGAATGATTTGTAATATTTTTATTGTGAAAAAACAAAGAGACCAAAGCCAAGTGTCAGTTAACACTGACTATCACTTTCCTACCCAGTCTGTGGCTCTCAGCCCCATTCCCATTGAATCCCACTCAAAACATCAATCTTTAAAAGTGTATACAAATGTCTGGTTTCATTTTTCTTAAAGGCTCAGTAATTTCCTTAAACAGCTGGTCACTGTAGTTTTAAGCCAACGTTACTCGAACGCGAGTCAATAGTGTATTTGTTGGGGACTATTTTCATTTGTGGATTAATACACATTTGCTTGAATGAGTATTTCCAGCGGCATATTTCTGTGCTTTTAATAGTGTTTTTGGACGCCAGTGGAGCTCTATGGCCCAATGGATTAAGCTATATGAGGCTTTGGATACACACAAAAAGTTCATTGCTGGTTATGTTTTTTTCATAGGATATGTTGACAAGGAGAAAAAACACAGAATCCTGTTCATTTAGTTTAGGTTATGGCTGCTTATGATCAGCAATCGAAGTGTAATTACACTTAAAGTGAACTGAACAGAGCACTGTAACATAATGATATAAATTAAGATAGTAACACCATTTATGGCAAACCCAGTGGCGCTTCTCGCAGCAATCACCTCTTCTCCCCTGCAGCCCCGCAGAGCCTGTTTCTACCCAATCTCTCCGTAATAAAATGATTCATATTATATTTGATATGGCCCAGATAGATCATGAAGACGCATTATTCCCCATGCCTCAAGTGAAAGTATTATTATGCCATGTTGGTGCTGTTGCTGTTGTTAGTGGTGGTGGTTTGGTGTAGAGGTCACACTATATTTCTTTTCCAGGTGAACCGTGGCTGTGAGATTGGCCAGGGCAACAGAAAGAGAAATCACAGCAGAGAGGAAGGGAAATCGGATCAGCGAGCACAATAAAGCAGCAACTCCAAAGAAAATGACCCGGGAAGTAAGCCACATGCCCACCTCTCAGAGGGTGTGTGTGTGTGTGTGTGTGTGTGTGTGTGTGTGTGTGTGTGTGTGTGTGTGTGTGTGCTAGTGGAATATATATTTTAGGGAAAGAAAGACTGCGATACATATAACTACAGGCTGTCGTTTTGTTTGCTCACTCCCGTAGCAAAATGGAGGACATACATCGTCTCTTATTGCCTTAAAAGGGGGCCCCCACAATGCAATTCCAGTTGCCCTTGGGTGTGGCATGGCGCTGGTCACTCAGGGAGTGTGCTGCAGGAGTCACATGGCTCAGATGGATCGCATCAATTTGCCACAAAAACAATACCCCCCCCCACCCAACCCTTCTCTTTCTTTCTCCTTCCCTCCTTCATATATTCGTTCTTCTTCCTCCCTCTTTCTCTACCCTCCCCAAGCCCTCAGTCCATCATCACTTAATATAAGAGAAGAATGAAATCCACAGTCTGACCTCTCTCTTCATCCCCCCTCACTTTCTCTCCCTCGGCTATACTCTCTTCATCGCCTCTGCACATTTTCCTTATGCCTCTCTCATCCTGTCTTTGTAACTCTTCTCACTTTCTTATTCTCTCCCTTATTCACCCTTTCTCTGCATAATTGTTTTTTTTTTAAATGGAAGTCATAATATTATCTGATCTCTCCCCCAGTCACTTATCTCCATTTTTCTGTTTCTCCATATCATGTATTCTCTTCTCTAAATTGTATGTCACTTTATTTCCTTTATTTAGTCCATTCCAAATGTGTGTCACTGGTATGTTACCAAAGGACATCACTCAAGGTTAATATTATTTATTTATTTTTTAACACATGATTGGTATCAATTACAGAAAAAAAGCAATAATATTAGTGTTATCAGCAGTGATATCAAAACACTCAATAACAATTTGGTTCAATTGAAATTCTCTGCGTGTGTGTCTGTCTCTGTGTCTGTGTCGTTCCCTGCTCTACGTCTCCCACTGAGCAGAAGGTCACTACTGCCACCCTGTGGTCATCTTTGGAACAGCATAAGGCGGGGGTGTCAAACTTAGTTTCACTAAGGGCCGCACTGGAAAGAGAGAATCCCATCCGGAGCCAGACATGTGTGGTTCATTAACATATTTTTATTTAATCAAAATAGTCAGAGTCTTTGACTGTGTTATTGCCAGTCTCAGATAGCTTTCTCACACACAATAGCACAAGGTCTTTACAGCTTTTTACTGGTTAGAATGATTGTCTGTGTGATTGTCTTTTATGTACTGTATGTTCCTGTGTATGTATTGCCTTTTTTTAACCTGACTGGCAGCAAGCGGTGGTGATGGCGCAGTGGATATGACACATGCCTTTGGTGTGAGAGACCTGGTTATGATTCCCACTGCGATACATTAACCAATGTGTCCATGAGCAAGACACTTAACTCCTAGTTGCTCCAGAGGTGTGCAGCCTCTGACATATACAGCAATTGTAGGTCGCTTTGGATAAAAGCGTCAGCTAAATGACATGTAATGTAATAAAGACAAATTCCAATCAACTGTGTTGACATGGCAATAAAGTACTGAACTTGAACTTGAAATAAAGCCCTAAAAAAAGTCAGCAAAAATGTTCCTCGGTCGAAAAAAGCGACAAAAACGTCGGAAAAAGTGACACAAACAGAAATTTATTCTTATGCTGGCTGGATCAAAATCTGCGATGGGCTTGTTTCTGACACATGTGGCATAGGTACATGCTGTAAAACTGATGTACATACATACAGTACATACTTATGTATATGAGGGGAGGAGGGAGTTTGCACCACCAGATAACCCATATTTCTGTTTTGTCTCGACATGAACTGAGCATGTCAGATTAACTAAATGATGTATTTACAGTAAATCAGAGAGCTGTATTTCCTTAGGTGACCCACCTGGTGCGACCATTTACAGTGAGAGTTCATAAAGATTCAACTTTTTGCACCTCTGTATAAGGGATGCACCGAATCTTGATTTGGCCAAATAACGAAGCCACTGGTTAAGCTTCTGCCGAATCCGAAACCAAATCCTACTCCTATCCCATCAAGTTTTTAGCTGTGACTGTCCTTCCTTTGCCGTACCTGAAGTTGCTGCATTCTGGCTGCTGTCTGTAGATTCCTTCATGCACAACTCGTATTCTTTCGGATGTTTCATATGCAAATGTTTTAACAGCGGTGATGTTGTGTATTGTTTAGGGTCCTCGCCACCACGAGTCAAATCAGCATTGCAGATTGAACATGTAGCTGGACTTGAACGGCCTTCTTTTGACTGAAAGTCCTGCCAAACAACACTTGTTCTGCTCACGAGTTCCATTTTCACTTTCTCACAGCCTACTGCATCGAACGGTCCACCTACGTAAACACCTTCCCATAATCAACGGCGCCGTCATTACGTCGACCAGCGTAGCGCGGAGTGCAAGCGTAGGGTTCGGTTCAGTGGAAAAAAATTCTAAGGTTCGAAACCGAACACCGTCAAAAAGCCCAATATTCCCTACTCTGTATATTACCCAAAGAATAAGCCAACACGAGTAGGATTGGGCATCGAGAACCGATTCCTACCTGGAATTGTTTCAAAAATTACGATTCCAGTGGAATCGTTTCTTTATTGGAATCGTTTAGAGGATTTGGTTTCAAATCCGATCATCGCTTCCCGATTTAAAATGCGCAAGTTTTGGTTTCCGAAGTGGCCAGGCGCTTGGTGTGTTGCAGCCTTGGAGCGCAGTAAGCAGTGCTCTAGTCTGGCTTTATTTTACATTGAAAAAGCTGTAAAACGGCAAACTACAATTGAATCAAAATAAAACGTTCCCTAAACACGAGAGAGGTTTTCTTCATGGGTAAACTGCTTTTTGTTTAGTTCAAAGTAAAGAGAACTATGTGAAAATAACCCAAACTCAGCATAAAGTCAGTGCAATTAAAATTAGGATCACTGCCTTTGCAGTTTTACAACATAAGCAATGCATATATGAACATGGGGGAAAATCTATAAATCACGCATATGCATATAATAAGGTTTTAAATGGAAAGGCCCTTAGAACGTGTTCTCTACTATCCATATTTGGTGTCCTATGAACACAAACTGTTTGGTTATTATAATTGAGATATTTCTATATTTGTTTTTTTGTTTTTTTACTCAGTTTGAAATGGGCAGGGTTCCGTCACAAAAGCACAACTTCACACATTTCTGTGCACCAATCAGGATTTACATTTGAATCCAAATGTGGTGACAGTTGAAGGGTTGTTGCTTATGTTGACAGACAGGCCACTGTCAATCAAATCTGAGGACATCATTCACACCTCTAAATCAGCTTCTTACTATCCATATTTGGTATCCCATGAACCCAGTTTGGTTATTTCAATTGAGATATTTCTGCATTGGTTTTTCTCGGTTTTCAAATGGGCAGGGTTCCGTCGCAAGGACACACATTCACACACGTCTTGTGCACCAATCAGGATTCACAACATTTGAATCCAAATGTGGTGATGGTCGAGGGTTTGTTGCTTATGTTGACAGACAGGCCACTGTCAATCAAATCTGATGACACCACACCTACACCCATTTTCTATATCAGAAATTTGGGTTTCTTTTAACCAAATTTTCAAAGAAAAGTAACGTGGATGGTTCCCTACAACACTTCACAAGTAAAATAAATGATCAGTTCCCTACTTTCATTGAATTTGGGTGTTTTATTCAATTTAATAGCATTTAGAGAGAAATAAATTGCTGAAAGGACATTAAAAGAAGTGACTAAAATGTCAGAAAAAGCTTCAAAAAAGCAAAAAGGCACTGAAAAGATCAACAAAGACATCGGAAAAAGTGACACAAACTGGGTGCCTGGGGTAGAGCGAGAGGCCATATAAAGAAGCTCAGTCCTTGACGCAGATGTTGCGGGTTCGATTCCAACCTGCGGCACTTTCCTGCATGTCATTCCCCCTCTCTCTCTCTCTCTCTCTCTCTCTCTCTCTCTCTCTCTCTCTCTCCCCTTTCATTTCTAAGTTGTCCTGTCACTAAAGGCCTAAATGCCAGAAAAAAAAATCAAAAAGGGACAAAAACATCGGGGGGAAAGTGACAAAGGTGTCAAAAAAAGACGACCAAAACGCTGAAAAAAGATTAAATTGTGACCCAAAAAAACTAAAAGTTGCTTGATGTTCGACGGGAAGACAACACAAGGGTTAACTCTCAACTTGGACTGATTTCATGTTGTAGGGAAATCCTTGAGATTACAGGGTCTTCATGTAACAGACTAATATAACAGTTAGCAGTATCCATACAGGCATTTAAGAAAGGCCTTTAGGCTTCATTTATTTCATTTTCTCCTGAGTTTATTTTAATTTACTGTATAATACAGCACTAAGAATATAGGTTTACATATCACGGGATCACGACTCAGCCTGTGAATATACTGTAGATGAAACACTGGAACAGCTTGGTGAAGTGAGGAAACAACCCCGATGAAGTCATTAAGGATGAGCTCAGCATGGGCTTGCAATCTACAAATTAATAACAGAGAGTATCGTGTTACAAAAATGGAGGTGTGGAGCTTGAAAGACGTGGCAGGGAGGCACGAGGGCAAGGAGGTTCCAATGAAAATGTTATTGAGTTGCATTATGGGAAGTGTAGGAACCTATATTTCCAGTGCTTTATCCATACAAGGGATTTTTTTTATAACTGTAAAGATATCTCTAACTTTATGGAAATGCATATATCTCTGGAGTACCATTTTGATTCAATGAATTATGTATTACTGTAACAAGTTTAAAAAAAAAAAAAGTCTAACTCAAGGTCCACTTTTCCTCCACGTCTCAGGGTCTTCCTCAGCAGATGGAGGATTGTCCAAAAAATGACATGGATGGTTCCATACAATGTGCAAGTTAAACGAAGGATCAGTTCACTACTTTATTGAATTTTCAGTGTTTTTCCCCCCCAAAAAAACGGTTTAAATAGTTTCAAAACAGTATCCTGAAACTAAACTTTGACAAAACACTAAAAATTTATATAATTTCATATAAATGAGGTTTCTTGACCATGAATTCGAGAAAAAGAAACTAGTGGTAATACATCTGAGTTTTCTATTGCACGACTAATACAACTTTTAAACGTAAACATGTTCCACCAAAACAACCTTCCTACCTGAGGCTATTTTGCAGAGGCACCGTTGCTCCGTCCGGCACTTAGCGCCGCCCAAGACAATTGTGATTGGTATAAAGAAATGCCAATAAACCGGAGCATATTTTTCTCCCATCCCAGAATGCTATGTGGACTAGCCAGACCCTCCTCCGCAATGCTGTGGAGGAAGGTCTGGCAATGCGAGACTAGTCATTATGTGACCTAAGTATGGAACTTACTGTAACAGTTTGTTGTGTTCATATACAACTAAGCAAACTCAATCAGCCGAAGACCGTGAGATGCAGTTAAAATGCTAGACCAAGTTTCCTGTTTGTTTTTTGTGTGTGTGTGTGTGTGTGTGTGTGTGTGTGTGTGTGTGTTCAGTCTCTCTCATTTGTCTAGAACCCATGGGCCATCTTCTTCCAGCCACAAGTCCAGTGCAAACACAGTAAATACAGGTGAACTAAAGCCTTCACTTTTGCTTTTCTTTCTTCACATTTCCCCGATTTCAAGCTCTACAGTGTGTCCTTTTTTTCCCTCATTCACATTCAATCAATCCCTACTCAGCCCTGCAGTTGGAGAAAAAAAAATTATAAACCCTGAAATAATAGCTTAAGCTGAAATATTACTTTAATACTTCAATAGAAATAACCTGGTTCCAACATTTTGAAAGGAGCAGGCTCAGTTGCCCGAGGCTACACTGTAATGTGTGAGTGAAAGTACATGGGCTGTCACTTCAGATTAGAGAACAGCCTCAGTGTGCCTTTGACGGAAAGGCAACAGCGGTAATAGAAGGTGGAGGGGATTACAGTTCATACAAATCACATATGAATGGACACATAGTCAACAATGAAATATGGGTGGTGGTGGGGGGTGTATTGTTTTCTGTACACTGCAAAATAATCTACAATTAACATTCACAACAAATAAGTAGCTTTGAATGATATGGCTCTATCTGGCTTCTGTGCAGTTTTGACATTTTTACACACCACCTGACACCAGACACAAGGGCACACACTCACACACACACGCACACACACAAACACACGCACACACACACACACACACACACACACGCAAACGCACACGCACACATACACACACATACACGCACACAGACACATGCACACGCACACACACTGAATTGGTGCTTTTCACGATAATTTCTCTCAGCTGATATAAGCATTTATGTAAATTGCTTTGCACAGTAACATTTCTCAACTCTTCAGAAACTGTTTCCACAAAGTCTTTGTTGGTTTGTCATAGTGTGATGTGTTTTCAGCCAACAGCTCATGTTTCTATTTCTTTTCCTCTCTTTTTATAATGCATGAAACCTCAAGCAAAACAGTTATTTAGTATGTCAGTATTATTGTAACATTGTGTTTAGCACTGTGGCCAAGGATTGTGATTAGTTGCTGTGATATAGTTTCATTGTTTTATATTCAAGCTGTATCTCTTTCTCATAACTGGGCATTTTAGTGCTGACCTTACCCCACACCTGTGTGCAAAATCCTCAACAAACGACACTTACATTTTTCCTAAAAGACCCCTCTGTCTTTCAGTCCCAACATGTTGATTCCTTCCTGCCACAGCATTTCATTCTGGATCCTATGGAAATATGTGGACTTACTGAAGCCCTGAGCATTGATCATGTTGTGGTTAATGTGTACAGGACCATGGTTAATGATCAGTGAAATGAGAGAGATGTTGAAATAATAGCATGTCTCTGCTTCCTTTTGGCTCCTTGTGCTGGCTTCACGTGTCACAGTAGTCTACACTGGGAAATGTGGAATTACATAGGCTACAAATAATGTTATTTTCATTTTGAGACATTGTTTTCCATCCAAACATTGCTTACTGGTATAGTGTATAGAAAAAATAAGATTGACTTGGTTGGTTTCAGTTTGTGTATTTCCCTCAAGGGTCATTGAAAGGTTATTTTTGCATGTTTTTTTTTTGTTCTGGCACAGCTGAAATAAGCTAAAGTCAATTACAGTTTTTCAATTGTTTAGACACAATTTTGAAAATCGGGTTCTTTTTTACGAAATATAATCACAATTATCCAAACACCACACTCAATTTGCATAATTCCTAGATTGTTTGCAATCTGACACACTTCAGTCAAGACATATACACATATAGTAGTGTTGCTGTGAATGAGTTTTGCAGGTGATGTGAACTGTTTAGCTCAGCTGACTGTTGGTTACTGTTGGTAATGCAGACTGTAGTTAGAGTTTTGCACATGTGGCTTCAGTTGTGACCACTGTTGTTTGGCAATCGAAAAAAAAACTGTTGTTATTATTATTATTATTATTATTATTATTATTGTTGTTGTTGTTGTTTTTATCAATACAATTATCTACATTTCTAATGCATTTCATTGATTCTTATTTTCAAACTGTGGCTGAAAACTGAAATATTGTAAGTATTACACAAAATACATGTAAACCAAACCAAAATAAAATCCAAAAAAAAAAAAAGTGGGTTCCCCCAAAGGCCACGGTATAGTTCGAACACTGTATACAGTATATAGGGAAAGCTCGTAAAGCCTTTTTTGGAAATAAAGAAACACCAAGTAAGAGTGAAACAGTTATACATTGTACCATTATGGAGAAACAGTGAACAGGTAAAAGAGCAAAGATACCAAGATGTCCAGGTAAGATGTCTGAGGTTACATACACAGTTATAAAAAATGTGAAAAACACTCAGCTGACTGTTGGTTACTGTTGGTAGTGCAGACTGTAGTTAGAGTTTTGCACATGTGGCTTCAGTTGTGACCACTGTTGTTTGGCAATCGAAAAAAAAAAAACTGTTGTTATTATTATTATTATTATTATTATTATTATTGTTGTTGTTGTTTTTTATCAATACAATTATCTACATTTCTAATGCATCTTATTATCTTACTTTAATAAAAAAATGTAGTTATTGTTGCATGCTAAAGTGTATACTTTAGCAAAAAAAGGGCTTTTTAGGGTTTGCCCTTTGATAAAATATTAAAATGTATTAAAAAAAACCTAGAACAAAACTATAGAATTACCTTATTTGAGACATTTTTCCTAAACCCCATTAAAATTCTTTTCACTTTTGAGAAGAAAAGTACCTTACACAGCTAAACAAAGTGAACTCGCTATCATCGTGATATTTATTTAAAATTGTGTTATCGTGCAATTTAGAGCATATGAGCCTAGTTCATTGTTTCTCCTTTTATTATTTGTCTTTGATGATGACATTGCACACTTCATTTATTAAAAAATGTACTCAAACGCTTGAAAGCACCGACAAGTCGTTCGAAAACGCGACACGGTGTTTTACGAGCAGCACATGAAGGCAGCATCAGGCATCCTGTCAATCACCGGGTCCCGCGTTGGTCACCTGACCCAAACTCCAAGTCACGTGACCGATATTCCATGCTCGCCATTTTGCAATGTGGGAGAGAGGGAGGCCACTTTTTTTATGGCCAACGAATAAAACAAAGCAGTTTTATGTGTTGAGGACAAAGAGCGTCGAGCCGTTCCGTGTCAGTGAGTATATCTTTAATAAGACACAGCCACGAGCTTCTCCGTCACACATTAACCGAATTAAAATGCCCTTGTACATCCATGTGTGTGTGTGTGTGTGTGAGAGAGTGTGAGTGAGAGTGAGAGTGAGAGAGACTGAGAGAGACTGAGAGAGACTGCCAGCACTGTGTGAGACTCGTGTGTCTGTCTGTCTGTCTGTGTGTGTGAAGCTAAGAGTGAGTGTCCTGCTGTCTTTTACTCATTTTTTGTCCTTCACGTGAAAGTCTCTTTAGCACCTCCAGCATGGCAGCTAACATTAGCCAGTTAGTTTAGAAGTGGTTGTTCGATGTTTCAGTGTGAGTTGGGAGGCTGTGGGAGTGAAAAGTGGCTGAAATATTTTTAGATCCTGACATAACAGGTGCTCATCTCAGACTGGTTAAAAGCACACGAGGGGTTACACTGACCCCAGACTTATTCAAGCTCATGAAAAAATGTGCCAAATATACTACAGCAGACTTAACTTTTATCTATAAACAGTGACGGACTGAAGTTAGTTAGACCGTAAGTTGTTTATTTGGCAGCTCTCCATTGCTTGGCTAAGAAATAGAAGAAGTACATTATTGTCGATGACTGAATTATTCTTGGATTCAGTGTTAATAGCACAAGGCCATTTTCGGTATACACTCCACATCTCCATCATTCAGAATTAAGCTGCAATTCAATGTGTGATAACCCCTTCTTCAAATGTGTATCCTGCTGTTTCGGAACGGTCATACAGAAGCAGAAGTAGGGGAAAGAGGAAGGTCATTTGTGGTCAGAAAGTGAGGAAGAGGAACGTTTTGGATTCGCGGAGATAAAAGGAATTCAACCATGAGTAATGACCATTTCCCTCAACTGAGTTTGTAAACAGATGCACATGGTGCACACAAGGCTGTCTGTGGACCAGCAGTAACCGGGCTTAACATGAGTGGGTTGAGCTATAAGACTTAGCATGGTGCTCATTTGGGCTACTTCCCCTTTTCTTCTAAACAGCCAATCCCCTCACTAGACCTTTGGTAAATACTGTGGTACAAAGAAAAAGAGAAAACAGCCATATATTTTAAATGGATGAAAAATGCATTCAGTTCCTTTTACTTTTTATTAGATTTAAATGCAAAAAAAAATATGTTGTGCGGTAGTGTGAATTGTGGTAAATACAGAACAGAAACTGCTACAGAAAGTCATTATTTTGTCTTGTATGAATGTAGGATTTACTACAGTGTTCGGTCAGGCGATAAGACAGATATAAGAACATAATAATTTTTCAATTCTGGACAACATAAAGACCTGTAGTTCCATCAGAAGTTTCAAATTTCAGTTAAAACATTATTTAAAAAACAATCAATTCTGCAACCACTAACATTCTGCTTTTTTTAACTTTTATTTCTTTCCTTTTTTTTTTTTCAACGTGTGTGTGTGTTTGTTGTGTGTCCCCCTGAACATTTTTATATTGTATTTCAAATATCTGTATAATAAGGGATAAGGCTACATCTGTTTAAATCTAGTGTACCATGATATAGCACCAACCAGTTTACATAGTCATTTCTCTCTTCCCTGCTGTCTGCCAGGTCATGGAGGAGATCAGCAATGTAGCTGTACTCCACACGCACTCCTCCTCCGCTGCTGCTGCCGCCGCCTCGTCTTCCCCCCCCACTCCGTCGGCACTGGGATCCCTCTCTGAAACCCAAGCCCAGCGAGAGGTAGAGGGGGTCGCCTCCCAGAGTTTTCAGCAGAAACAAGCTGCGGATTCTCTCATCCAGGTCATCGAGAAGCTCAGCAAGATCGTGGAGAAGCGGCCCCAGCGCCGCTGCACCTTGGCGGGACAGAAAAGAGCCTCTGCTGCAGGGGGTGGAGCAGCCGGCGAGGGGGCGAGAGGGAGCAGAGGAGCCTCTCCCTGTAAGAAAATTAAGAGGAACGGCAAGGGCCAGGAGAGCGCCGAGGAGGTGCGATCAGACGGCAGCGCTCTTTCTTCGCCCTTGTCGGGTGACCGTAACAATAAAAACACTCCCTCCACAGTAACGGAGGTAGCGGGCGACCCCGACAGCAGCGACCACAAACGGACAGTGACGTGCTACCAGTGCAGTATGTGCCCCTACCTCTCCCAAACGCTGCCGCTGCTCAAAGAGCACCTGAAGCAACACAACGAGCAGCACAGCGACCTTATCCTCATGTGCTCCGAGTGTCGCTTCACCTCCAGAGACCAGGCGGAGCTGGAGGCCCACGTCAGGCTCCACTACGACAGCGGCGGCAACCCGGGGGGGGACTCCACGCCGTCGGATGCCTACAGCGAGGGCAAGGAAGGCGTTTTCAGAAAGCAGGACGGGGACTGGACCCGGAGCGGTGGCAGCGTAGGAGCCGAGGTGATCAAAAACTCACCGGACGCTTCCGAGGAGCTAACGCAGAAGAAGAAATGGTACAGCTACGAGGAGTACGGACTGTACCGCTGCCTGATCTGCAGCTACGTCTGCAGCCAGCAACGAATGCTTAAGACCCACGCGTGGAAGCACGCCGGCCTGGTCGACTGCTCGTACCCCATCTTCGAGGACGAAGACGGGGCTACCGCGAGGAGAGAGGCCCAGGCTGCGGCTAACGCCGCCGCGACCCGAGAGGAAATAGTTGTTCTTTCCCCAGTGCTTCAAGACAAAAGCCTGCAAAAGCTGCCCACTGCCTTCAAGCTCCAGCTCTGCGTACCAATGGCATCCGAGAGCAAACGGGATGTATCCAGTCATCTGGCGTCCGATCTCAACGAAAGTCCAAAAGCAGCAGAGGAAGAGGAGGAAAGCGTGCACCCTGTGAAAGACCTGAGCTCCGAGGAGCCCATGGTGGAGGTGCAGGTGACGTCCGAGTCCGAGGTGGAGATGGGTAGTCACCACGATGGCGCCTCCGTCACGGACAGCTTACTGTCATCCGCTCAGAAGATTATCAACAGCAGTCCCAACAGTGCCGGCCACATCAACGTGATTGTAGAGCGCCTTCCTTCAGCAGAGGACTCGGTCATGGCGGCCAACCCGCTTCTTCTCAGCCCAGACATGGACAGGGACAAGAACTTACTGGATGCAGAGGGGGAAGAGCGGTACCGTGCGGGAGCTGCGGAGGATGAGGGTGTCCCTGGCTGCAGTGCGGGTAGCACCGCTGACAGCCAGCCATCACGAGCCGATATCCAATCCTCTGCATCAGCTATGGCTAGCGACTCTCCACGGGACGAAAACATTCCCCCAGCCGGTCGCAAGAGGACACATTCTGAGTCTCTCCGCCTGCACTCTCTGGCGGCCGAGGTGCTGGTAGCTATGCCGATGAGGACCCCGGAGCTCCCCGCCTCCAGCGCCAAGGTGAGTCTGAAGACCGTCACAGCACAGGCGCAGAGCCCCAACACAGGCCAGAAACTGCTAGAGGTGACCACGGCCTCTGACGCCGAGACGACCGCAGCTCTACTGGACTTGGAGCTGCACAGCGAGGACAGAGGGGAAGGTTTGGGTTCCCTGTGCCTGGGGGAGGGAGACGAGGAGGGCCCCGCCGCCAAAGCCGGCATCAGCCTGTCACTGCTCACCGTCATCGAACGGCTCCGAGAGCGCTCGGACCAGAACGCCTCGGACGAGGACATCTTGAAAGAGCTCCAGGACAACGCGCAGTTCCAGAACGGAGCCGTGGTCGCGGGAAGCGGGGCCGGGAGCTACATGTGTAGCATCCCCGGAATGGACGCGTTGGCCGCCTCTCCCGACGGCGGTCTGGTGGACTACATCCCCGGCAGCGACAGGCCATACCGGTGCCGCCTGTGTCGCTACAGCAGTGGCAACAAGGGCTACATCAAGCAGCACCTGCGGGTGCACAGGCAGAGGCAGCCCTACCAGTGTCCCATCTGTGAGCACATCGCCTCGGACAGCAAGGACCTGGAGAGTCACATGATCCACCACTGTAAAACCAGGATGTACCAGTGCAAACAGTGCCCAGATGCCTTTCACTACAAGGTGAGGAGACTCAACTCTCACGTGCTGCTTTTAATCCTGTTATTTTATATGTAATCCAGTAATCAGATTACTTAAATTGTATTTATACTCTTATAATGTTAAGAGTTTTGGAACCCATTGAGTTGCTGTAGTCTGAACTAGCGTGCACCATATGAGGAAAATGTCCGATAACGATATAAACAGATATTGAAGTGTGCTCAGTTTTGCATTCCTGCTGCTTTCAGTATTCTGCCAAAATACACCCTATTGTTTGTTGATTTTTAAAACAAATGAAAGGCAATCATTTCCAAAATTCTTTTATTGAACAAATTGAACATTGAATTGAATATAAAAGGCACCACTAAAAAAAAAAAACTTTAAATGCAGTTTTCTCCTGGTATTTTCGTTCATATAACAGATCAAATCTCTGAGTGTCTTTCGAGATATTGTCGCAGCCTTTCGCGATGTTTATCGCGCCAGTTGACATCTATGACGGGGGGGAAAAAAACATATATTGTGCAGCCCAAGTCTGAACTACTCTCACGGTTCTTCGTCTTTGTAGAATAGATAGATGTGCAGGCCATGCTGAGCCACATACTGCATAGGGACATTGTTTATGTATTTCCAGTCAGAAACAATAAATAAAAACAAGATCCATAGTCTCATAAGTGTATGAACCCATGCTAAAGTTGACAAAAAAGAGGAATAAAAAAATCAGCTTTTGGAAATTGATCTTAATGCCTTGATTTAAAAAAATGAGGAAAAATCCAACCTTGAAGGACACCAAATTTCTTTGTGAATGAATAATGTATCGTAAAAAAATAAATGTTATTCCTTAAAATACAGGGGGCATAAGTATACACACCATTATGTTAAATTAGAGATTGAGATTGGCATGGGGTACTTTCCATAAGATCATCTCTCATTGCAAATCAAACCAGCTATTAGGCTAACTGAAATAAAACCATGCCAATCTCTAGGTATGGTGAAGGGTATGTACGGTTATGAAAAAGCCATACGATAGCAGTGAGTCTTTAGAAGAGATTTAAAAGAGGCCAGTGAGTTTGCCTGCCTGAGATCTCCAGGCAGGGAGTTTCCACAGAGCTGAGGGGCCCGAACAGAAGGCCCGCCCACCTTTAGTGACGAGACGAGACTTTGGAACCATTAGCAGAGCCCTGCCGGAGGATCTCGGGCATCACACCGGCTCGTAGGGAGTTGGCAAATCACAGATATAGGCCAGAGCCGGACCGTTCAGGGCTTTGAAAACAAGTAGTAAAATCTTAAGCTCAAATTTAAAACTCACTAGCGAAGTGCAGCAAGGAGTGGTGTGATGTAGGCCTGCATGGTTCAGGGAAAAATATGACTCACTTTTTTTTTCTTCTTTTTTTTTTTGCTTAGAATTGATATCACGATTCTCTGCCGCGTTACGAAGTGTAATGGTATTGCACACATGAACACATGAAAACAAAACAAATTGGCATTACCAAACAGAGATTCTTTTGGCACCTATAGCACATTGCGCATCACCACGAGCCTGTAAACATAGAGGCTTCAATGACTACAGAAAATAAAGTAAATACTGGCTACCAAAAATAGTGACATATAACACATTGAACTAAATATGGCCCTGATACAGGCTCTATCTGAACGCCTTGAACATGTCTTAACATCATTAAAACATGTCAATCAACATGCTGCAGCTACAGCTCCAGTCTCTAAAGAAATGGAGTTTGTCAATTGCCAATTTAAGTACAGTATCAAAAACAGAATGATTTCTTAGCACACTCTTCAACTGCTTGCCTTTCATGTCATTCAGCTGTCCTATCAAAATAAAGGCCGAAAATGCCCCCCAAAAAAATCAAATAAAAATCGAAGTCATTTAAAAATTAAATCAGGGATGAATCGAGATCGTGATTTCATAACGATTAATCGTGCAGGTCTAGTGTGATGTGGTCTATGTGATTGGCCAGTCAACATGGGTATATCCCTGGTCACGATAATTCAGAGATTGTCTGGGTCACAACCCGGGAGCAATGCATAACAGTTACCTTACATGCTAGAAATGGGCGGGACTTTACACGTCATACTTAGTAAACAGCTAACGTCACACGTATTCCAGTCCATTGTACAGTAGAGCGAGAGGGAGAAAGAGAGCTTATTTTATGATTGTTTCGCACATTTTTTCACACGATTACGTTCTAAAGCACAAATAAATAACCATCAAACACTTATCAGATGACTTTGTGCAGGCTGATTTCTCCTCTGCATATTTATTGCAGCAGCTGGGCAAGGAGGTTACTCTATTAAGTCATTTTTTGGGGTATGTTAGGCCTTTATTTTCATAGGACAGCTTAGACTTGAGAGGGGGAATGACATGCAGCAAAGGACCGCAGGTCAGAGTCGAACCCGCGGCCGCTGCATCGAGGAGTGATCCTCTATGTATGGGCGTGCGCTCTACCGGGTAAGCTACCCAGGCGCCCAGTTTGTGACTATTTTAAGATTAGGGGAGAACATTTCTCTTTGTTTAATTTCATTAAAAGTAAAGTTGTGCTTTGCAGCGTACAGCACAGGGAGACAAAATGTATGTTGTTGTATTTTGAAAGTGTGCAGCGACCATAGGCGCAACATGTGACGACTGCCCCACTCTCATTTCCAACCAATCACGTAATTTGTCCCGCCCCGGCTGTTGGCGACCCTGGTCGTGTGCAATTCACATTGAAATCGACCCTCGTCCTACCCTGATCACACCCCACCGGGTGACCTGGGTTGCCAAGCCGAGTAGATGGGTGAGGGTTAACCCATTCAAACACACAGTCGACCTGGGTATAACCCTGGTTAACCATTGGTGTGAAAGGCATATTTGTTTCCTCAAGCTTACTCATACCACTGTGTAACAGTTCCCCCCCCCTCACCAACAACTGGACTCCTACAGTTTGTCATTTTGTCCATGCCCTAATCATTTTTACACAGTTTACAGAAAGTTATTTGAAAAGCAGTTTTGAATGTCAAGTGCATGTTTAGTCATTTCTTTGTGTAGAAATCCTATTGTGTGTGTGTGTGTGTGTGTGTGTGTGTGTGTGTGTGTGTGTTTTCTTTGCTTAGAGTCAGTTAAGAAATCACGAAAGGGAGCACCGCAGCTTCAGTGGTGACATGGCCGCCCTCACACCAGTCACTGAAACAGTGGCCATGGTGGAGGAAGCTGAGCGGGTAACAGATGAAGGTAAGACGTGTTACTATGGCCACAATTATGCGTTATGATATGAAGGTAGATTGGTACAAGACGTTTACTAGCTAACACTCATCATACTCCTTAATCAGAGCTTTCTTCCATGCCACTGTTCTTCTGTTGCCACATATTGCCACATGCTTTTTGTCTTTGTTTGCAGAAAGTTGTTCATTTGATTCATGTGTCCTTTATTACAGAATGTGGTATGCAGAAGATGTTTAAGTGCGATGTGTGCGACTACATCAGCTCTACTTATGTTGGAGTGAGGAACCACCGTCGGATTCATAACTCTGACAAGCCTTATCGGTGAGTTGTTGAAGAAAAACTTGAAATGCACCAAATATCACAGAAATGCAAGCAGTCATGAGACCAATTCAGAGTAGTCTATATCCACGACGTTCCACTTCGGGGATTGTTCAGGTGCTGCCGGAAATTCCGCCGGATGTCCCTCTTTTTGGCGGGACGTCCCCTTCCTCTTTCTTTGTGTTGTCGTTCTAAACTCCGGGGGATTTCTGTGGACTCTGGTTAACTGCTCCTCAGATCTCTGCAGGGTAAATCCAGACAGCTAGCTAGACTATCTGTCCAACCTGAGTTTTCTGTTGCACGACTAACTTTTTGAATGTACACGTTCCGTGCGGAGCTTAGCGCCGCCCATGACGAGTGTGATTGGTTTAAAGAAATGCCAATAAACCAGAGCAGGTTTTTCTCCCATCCTGGAATGCTGCGTGGACTAGCCAGACCCTCATGCAGTGCTCCTTCAAAACATGCCTGTTTGGAATGGGCTGATTGCTTGGCCTCCTGTACTGCTGCTTGCAGCTTTCTCCAGAACCATTGTACTCTGAAATAACTTACAGAAGGCCCCCAAAGCACTTAATATGCCACTGTAGGCCTATGCTACTGACTCACTGTGTACTTGTACTTCAGTGGAAAACATACATTTACCTGACAGAGAAAGTTGCAGATTCAGATTCTGCTCACACAATACCACAATTAAAATATGATGCACTATCTAGCAGTATGTTTGAGTTGAAAATCTCCACCTTGAAGTACATTGTGCTGATAATGCCTCTTTTTTTACTTTAACTAAACATTTGAAAGTAGAACATGCACTGTGCGGTCACTGACGGTTTGTTTTAATAGAAACTTGATTTAGAATTGTGCTTCTTCCATATCTATATGTAGAAATACATGTGCTGTGCTGTGCTGTGCTGTGCTGTGCAAAAGCATTTGATGTTCCTAAAAACGTCCAAAACCTAAAAGTCCCCAGTGATTTCTATGATTTGTCTAGCGTAAGTCCAGAGGCCAGGACGATATGTATCTCTAGCTAGATGTAAATTAAATCATTAATAGCCATAGAAATGACAAATCCTTGTGTCGTAGGTTGCTAAGACAACAAACAAACATGACACACAATGTAAAGGTAACCGAGGATTATCAGAGCCATAAACTTTATAACAGACTGGGAGGAGCCCTCAACATGTTATACCTGTAATACGCTGTCAACACTGACCACCTTCAGTCAACATTGGTAATGGTGCGTTCCATTTACCTTGCGACCCGGAAGCCGGTCACACCCGAGTTGAATGCGTTCCATTTACAAGTCGGATTTTCATTGTTTTCATTAGCTCTAGCTCTAGTTTTTTTTGTGCATTAATACACCGTAGCAACATGTCCACAGATAGAAGCTGGACAGGACTGTGTGTAACAGATTCCGTGAGACACAACTAGACAGAATTACTTAGAACTATATTACTAGAGCTTTCATTACTGTTGATGCATGGGGGGGCATCCATGTTGGATTTTGAGCTCGGGCTACTCAAAGGTTGTCCGATTTCCCGAGCTCAGAAATCCGAGGTCATGAGGCGTGTTTCCGACTTTGACCTCGAAAAATCCGACTCCCGAGTACAAATGGAAGGTGGTGTATTTGGACCTGTTTTCACCAGTGACCAACAGGGCCAAAGGGGGTTAAAACCCTGCATCTGAACCAGGTAATAAAGAAGATAACATTTAGGTAAAGAAACAACATGGAAGCAATTTGTCACAATAAGAGGTGATGGCCATACAGCATACATAATTAGAACATACCAGAACACATTCTTTAATTTTACCAGCTAGATAATGAGCCCCTGAATGTCTAGTACAAACTCCTGCCGGTTTGACTGATGAGTAAGGCTGAATTCAGTTTCAGTGATTTCAATCATTTTTTTAGGTTTTTGTTTTTCCTGATTTGTCATTGCTTCAGGTATGTAACATGAGCAGGTGCTTTCATGAGGATGTATTTCATAGTAATCAAAGTAAAAATGTCACAGCAACACATCCATTCCTTGTTCCTTTATTTAACAATATACCTAAACTTGGGCTTCATGTACTGTTGATATACAGTATATTTCACTTAAGGTGTTTGGGTAGTATTGTTGTTATTACAGTTTTTATGGTCACAGGGGCAATACATATTGTAGCTGTATCCTTGACATGGTTTGTGTTCTATTAATTTTCTTATCATACCATGTGTTTGCACTCCTACCGTTTTATTGTTTGACGTGTTAATACCAATCTGTACTTTTGGAGACTGATTCATTATTTTGCACACGTCATCCTGCCTTTGGACTATACGCTTTACATCACTTCCAGAGATTTTTTTTATCCTTTGTTTTTCTCCTACGTATTGGAGGTAAAACTTAAATGTGTGGCAAAAACATTGATACTAGCTTTAAGTGAAAAGAACAATTTCTACAGTTCAATATCACTTTTGTGTTTCTGTTGTGTGTAGTAGTGTTAATGGTCAGTGAATATAGCATTTTCCAATTTCCCTTCCTGTTTCAGGCAGAGCGAGCTAACCAAATAGTTGCCAGTCAGTGAGCCTGGCCTCCTATGTGCCGGTTCCCATACGAGTGGCTGAGCTGTATGTGTCATCTTAGAAAGGGCCATTAGATGGCAGTACATGCCTGGTAATGCTCAGACCAGCACAGTGAGCTCAGGGTGTAGGCACTGTCTCACTTTCTCCCCTCACTACTTCTCTCTTACCCACTCTTACGCTGTATTAGCTCTCGGCCTTTATATTAACACAAAGCTGCCATGAGGTGTTGACACCTACGGGTGTTTGCGTCAGCTTTCTTAACAGTGTGCTGTCACCTGTGCTCTAAGGTCAGATGTACATACAAAAATTCACACACAGGATTTCTTTCTGCTCTGAAAAAGGTCAGGTGGCATCTAATTGCTGTTTCTAACCAGAATCGTTGACCATTCTGTTGACAAAAGGTATGAGAGCAAAAGTAGAGTCAGGAAATATTGGAAATATTCCGACAGGTCCACTTACGTAGGTAAAAACCAGAGAGCATTCAAACTAGGGCTAGCCGATATGGTACAACTCAAACATCACAATGAGAGAGAGAGAGAGAGAGAGATCAAGATCTTTTGTACGAAGCACATTGTGTTACATTCACTTGTATGAAATGTGCTATAGAAATAAAGTTTGATTGAAGGGTTGACTATTAGAGCTTTCACGAAATATTTACACAATGAGTGTTTTGATAACTAATCATCAATAATGTGGATATGATTAAGTAGGTAAAGGCAAATGATAGAAGAGCTAGAACAGTCTGGTAAGTTCAGAAAATGGCGTCACTTTAATGTAGCTTTTAAGACCAGGGAAAGACAACACTTATATATCCATATCCATCCATATCCATATCACGATATCTAAAGTCTAAGAGGATATCTCATCTCATATCACCGTATTCATATATTGATATGTTGCCCAGCCCTAATTCAAACTTAGACAACAAAGACAAATTGTTGTGGATGCCTCTAATGGCCGAAAGACCGTGAAATGTACTTAAATGTGCAAGCACTGTTGCTGTTGTGTCGACATACTTGTTGTGTCCTGTGCTTTCAGGACACATTATATTATACTTTAAATGCTGACGTGCAAAGATCCTCTCTTTGCCTTTGCGGATGGATGGATGGATGGATGGATGGATGGATGGATGGATGGATGGATTTTTATTGATCCAAAACAAATGAAAGTGAAGTGTGTGGCTCTATCAAACTATACATTGGAGGCTATTACTTACTACATTATACTGTAATGTAGACCTACAACATAATGACGTCAGAAGAACCTTTTACATCTGAGTGGGATGTCAAAGCTATCAGACTCACACTCAAGATGTTGTGCTACGTAGTTGTCAGGACCATTGCACATTTTCTGTTGTTCTGGCTCTGCTCTCGGCACATTGAAAAGTATGTTTCATTCAAAATGAAACAAATACTTTCAGTTTTAATTGCAGCGCAGTAGGGTAATGACAGGGCTACTGTTTTACTACGCCCAATGTGGATGTAAACACCCTCAAATTAAAGCTGGACGTTAGCACTTCACCCCAATAGTCTTTGTTTAGTAATGAAAACATTGTGCCACATGTACAGCCTCTCTTTCACAAAAAAGGTGCTGCAATGTTTCTGTGCATTTTGTCTTCAGGTACGATCCCATCCAGTGGTGGAAAAAGTATTCAGATCCTTTACTTAAAGGTCCTATGACATGCTGCTTTTTGGATGCTTTTATATAGACCTTAGTGGTCCCCTAATACTGTATCTGAAGTCTCTTTTTATATAGGCCTTAGTGGTCCCCTAATACTGTATCTTGGTCCCCTAATACTGTATCTGAAGTCTCTTTTATATAGGCCTTAGTGGTCCCCCTAATACTGTATCTGAAGTCTCTTATATAGGACTTAGTGGTACCCTAATACTGTATCTGAAGTCTCTTTTATATAGACATTAGTGGTCCCCTAATACTGTATCTGAAGTCTCTTTTATATAGACCTTAGTGGTCCTCTAATACTGTATCTGAAGTCTCTTTTATATAGACCTTAGTGGTCCCCTAATACTGTATCTGAAGTCTCTTTTTATATAGGCCTTAGTGGTCCCCTAATACTGTATCTGAAGTCTCTTTTTATATAGGCCTTAGTGGTCCCCTAATACTGTATCTGAAGTCTCTTTTATATAGGACTTAGTGGTCCCCTAATACTGTATCTGAAGTCTCTTTTATATAGGACTTAGTGGTACCCTAATACTGTATCTGAAGTCTCTTTTATATTGGACTTAGTGGTACCCTAATACTGTATCTGAAGTCTCTTTTATATAGACATTAGTGGTCCCCCTAATACTGTATCTGAAGTCTCTTTTATATAGACCTTAGTGGTCCCCTAATACTGTATCTGAAGTCTCTTTTATATAGACCTTAGTGGTCCCCTAATACTGTATCTGAAGTCTCTTTTATATAGACCTTAGTGGTCCCCTAATACTGTATCTGAAGTCTCTTTTATATAGACCTTAGTGGTCCCCTAATACTGTATCTGAAGTCTCTTTTATATAGACCTTAGTGGTCCCCCTAATACTGTATCTGAAGTCTCTTTTATATAGGCCTTAGTGGTCCCCTAATACTGTATCTGAAGTCTCTTTTATATAGGACTTAGTGGTACCCTAATACTGTATCTGAAGTCTCTTTTATATTGGACTTAGTGGTACCCTAATACTGTATCTGAAGTCTCTTTTATATAGACATTAGTGGTCCCCTTATACTGTATCTGAAGTCTCTTTTATATAGGCCTTAGTGGTCCCCTAATACTGTATCTGAAGTCTCTTTTATATAGACCTTAGTGGTTCCCTAATACTGTATCTGAAGTCTCTTTTATATAGACCTTAGTGGTCCCCTAATACTGTATCTGAAGTCTCTTTTATATAGGCCTTAGTGGTACCGTAATACTGTAGCTGAAGTCTCTTTTATATAGACCTTAGTGGTCCCCTAATACTGTATCTGAAGTCTCTTTCCCGAAATGCAGCCTTGGTGCAAAATTACAGCCACTAGAGCCAGTCCCACGATGAGCTTTCCTTAGGATGTGCCATTTCTGTGTCTGTAGCTTTAAATGCTATTGAGGAGGAGGGGGGGGGGGCAATGTGGAGGGTGGGGGTGTGGCCTTGACCAACTGCCATGCTTCGCTCGTTTGCAAGCTATGATGTCTTTCTCTTTCTCATGGGCGGGCCACATTCTCTGGGCGGGCAAAGCAGAGAAAGGGGAGGTAACCTTTCCCCTTAGGACGTCATAAAGGGAAGATTCCAGATCGGCCCATCTGAGCTTTAATTTTGTCAAAGGCAGAGCAGGATACCCAGGGCTCGGTTTACACCTATCACCATTTCTAGCCAATGGGGGACCATAGGCAGGCTGGGGGAACTCATATTAATGTTAAGAAACCTCATAAAGTGAAATTGTCATGCCATGGGACCTTTTTAAGCAAAAGTACTAATTCCACCAAAAATAGAAATACTCTGTTACAAGTAAAAGTCCTGCATGGAAAATGTTACTTTAGTAAAAGTATGTAAGTATCATCAGGAAAATGTACTTAAAGTATTAAAAGTAGAAGTACTCAATGCAGAAAAATCCTCCTGTTTTAGAAAGTGGAAACGATCCAAACTGTTCTGTTGTTTTATATCTATGGTTGTGTCAATCTACTAAGTGTTTGATGGTCTAATCATCTCAGCTGGACTTGTAGGCCGATATATATTTGGATAGTTTAATTAATAAGAAAACATTGTGTTTTATAAACTACATGTCTTTGTGTGCAATCATCTTAATTTGTAAAATAACTATTAACTAAAGATGTCAGATGAATTTAGTGGAGTAAAAAGTACACTATGTCTCTGAAATTTAACATTCCGTAGCGACCAACTTACTTCCAGGCGCTCCTTGTGTTGCAGCTCGGTCAAACTGTAAACCACATTTGAATCAAAATAAAATGTTCCTCTGTGTAACAAGCATGTGGCCCGTTTCAACTCCTACCCATCGGTAGGAACCGGAATTGAAAAGAAGGACGGGAATTGGAATCAGAATTGTTGAAATCAAAACGGTGCCTAACATAGATATAAAACAATATTTTTTATAATAATAATAATTGTTTTATATCTATGGCCCAACCCTACCTATTAAAGAAATGTGTAGTAACAGTTATGATAGAAGCAGGAATGAAGACCATGAACTAAAACATTCAGGGGAAGATGTTCACAACAAGCCCGGTCCTACCAGACTCTGGTACATTTCATTTGTCCAGAGAGTCTGGCCACTCTCCATTGACAAGTGTTAACTTCAAAGAAGGCGGGGACTCTGTTGAAGTTTAAAACTATTGGATCTGAGCCACTCTGGATCTTCCTTAACCGATCGCTAACGTTTGGTCATGACGTCGGCTTAGCATCGCTAGCATTCGCCTTAGCTAACTCCTTCACCGCTAACGGAGCGAGCTGGAAAATTAAACTGTTCCCGAACCCCGTGGAAAGGAGGGCCACAACGTCATGGCCACCAACAAAATTCAGCAAAGATTGTTCTTGCTCGGGCTTTAACTTCTGGATATTCGGCAGCGTTGCCATAATGGACCGACTGGCTTAGCTCGCATCTTTCTCCGCCGCCATTACGGAACAACAACTAGCACACGACCTCAAAGTCATCGTTCTCAGCCACTCCCTCTGTTCGCTGATTGGACCGCCAAAGATTTGGTCGGAGAAAACCCAAGAATATACAGCAAACCCAGACGTAGTACTGAAGGGAAATGAAAATTGAGCAGAAGTACGTAGGAGGGCGGAGCCAGGCTAGTTCACAACATGCATACAAATAAAATTGGTAATAATAATCAAACTTATTAAGATTTTTGCAAAGCAATGCATTACCCCATTCAGTCTATAGAAAATGAATCTAAACAGTGGCACTCTGTTGAAAACATGGTGTGAATGTTTTTTCATGAATTCTTCTTGGTTGGTCAAATCCATATCTTTCTAATATTCTAAGTTATACTCACATGATCAACTGGAACTCTTGGTTTTGTTTTGGCCAACTGTAATTTAATGCAGTGTAAGGGGCCGTGAGTCGAGTGCAGCCTCCGTCTGCAGACCCGTGTACAGTGTTGGCCTCTAAGCAACTAAAAAGCCAGTTTAGTCTTTCAACCGCAACATCCAAAGTGCAACAGAGTAGACACTATTGTGATTTAAAGTGACAGTTTCATCTCTCTTTTGCTGTAAAATCCCTTCAGGCTAAACGTGTAAAGAAGCAAAACGATGACCTCAAAGGGTCGCGGTAAGCTAGACTCTATCTCCATGATCTCTCCTTTCTCCCCTCTGCCAGGTGCTGTAGCTGTGATTTTGCCACCACCAACATGAACAGTTTAAAGAGCCACATGAGGAGGCACCCTCAGGAGCACCAGGCCGTGCAGCTACTGGAGCAGTACAGGTGAGAAATAGGGCTGGGTTTTCAAAACAAAACAGATTTTTCCGATTTTAAATAGATTTTCATTTGAATGATCAGTGTTGAGTCACAAAATCCAGTCTAATCCAATCGTCTGTATCATATGAAACTAGAAGACCTGGGGAATCCATCGGTACCAATGTCATGCTAGCTTGTGGGGAAGGGGGTTAAATGTCGCGCTAAGTTAGGCTACATTTTGGCGAGGGAAAATCTGGCGTGGCGATTTTAAAACGGGTCCCTCTGTCACCTCCAGATATCTGAATGGAATGTCACTCGATACTCACCGACTGTAGAGTCTGTAGAGCTGCACTTTGTGTGTTCATGTGAAATAAAAAGGACATTAAAGGTGCAGTAGGTAAGACTTATAAAACTAACTTTCTGTCATATTTGCTGACATTTAATTAATTTAATGTTCGAGTAGAACTACATGAAGCAAGTAATTTAAAAAAAAATTAAAATAAAATCTGGCTCCTCTGGCACCACCTACAGCCTGTAGTGCTATTTGCAAAAATCCACCGCTCCCTGTTCAGATGCACCAATCAGGACCAGGGGGGGTGTCTAACTGCGTGTCAGTCACTGCTCATGCACATGCATTCATTCTCCCTTGTGGGGGGAGGGGCTTAGGAGACCGTTTTGGGCTTTAGCGGAAAGGGGGAGGGACTGAAGTTCTTCACAATCCTACCTACAGCACCTTAACACCTTGATGTAACTGCTTTGGGGTCAGTTCTTAATGTAAACATTGATACTTTTTAATGATGCAGCAGGTCAGAGGGATCCTTGTAATTGGAGAATCTCTTTCATATCCAAGCAAAATTGCTTTTGCAACTGAAATATCCCAAATCCACATTGAATCGGAAATCGCTTCGGGAAATCAGTGGAAAACCCAGCCTCGGACAAAACCTCAAACACAAATCCAACCGCAGAGAGGAATGATGAGACGGACTACTGGCCTTCCGAGGTGAGAGAGAAGAGCTGTACCTGACCAAAAGAAGCTGGGGTTATCAGAGTCTCTGTGTATGCACTCTCATGGTGCTAACAGCCTGGGAAGTTGAGAAATGGGCATCTGATTGCAAGCTTAGTGGTCGCTGGGTGGAGAAAGTCAATGGGAGGGAATACTCTGTCCTCCTTTAAGTATACCTAACCCTGAGCGAGGCACAGATTGCTGATTTCCACTTTACTGAATGCTTATTCTGTATTTTACTGTCATCGGTACCAACCAGGCTGGAAATGTTACAGACAGTGGTGTTCTTTTTCTGTTAGGGGCACTCAATTTATTCAGACCTGCACTAGAGCTGCAACTGATGATTATTTTCATTGCAGATTAATCTGTTGTTTATTTTCTTGATTAGTTGTTTGGTTGATAAAGTGTCAGAAAATGGTGAAAAATGTGGATCAGCGTTTCCCAAAGCCCAAGATGACGTCCTCAAATGTCTCTTTTTGTCCACAACTCAAAGATATTAAGTGTACTGTCACAGAGGAGAGTAGAAACTAGAACATATTCACATATAAAAAGCCGGAATCAGAGACCTTTTTTTTTTATCGTTAAAAAATGAGTCAAACCGATTAATCAATTATCAAAATAGTTGGCGATTGATTTAAGAGTTGACAACTAATCGATTCATCTTTGCAGCTCTGGGGGACTTGAGAGAGACTGATTTAAAAAAAGGAATGGTTTGAATAGGAAATTGAAACGGAAAATCCTGACTTGGAGTCATTTGGTCCAAACCAAGGACAAAATGATGCGTTGTTACCATGACGCCGACTTAGGTTAAACATTGTGATGACGGGATGTGAGGAAACTGGTGCTCCAACTGAGTTTGGGCTGTTTTTGGTAGTTATCGCTAAAATAGCTTGCAGGCGTCTGTAGTGTTTTTGGGACCCTAACTGTACATTTGCAAAACATTGCAGCAGGGATGCACCGAATCCAGGATACAGCTTCGGATTCACCCGAATTTTGGGCTTTTTGACGGGGTTTGGTTTCTGCCGAACCTTAGAATGTTTTTCCACCAAACCGAACCCTATGCTTGCACTAGGCTGGTCGACGTAATGACGTTGATTACGGGAAGGTGTTTACATAGTCGAGCTACATGTTCAATTTGCAATGCCGATTAGTCTCGTGGTGGCGAGGACCCTAAAAAATACACAACATCGCCGCTGTTAAAACACTTGGTATGAAACATCCGAAAGAATACGAGTTGTGCATGAAGGACTCTACAGACAGCAGCCAAAATGCAGCAACTTCAGGTACGGCAAAGGAAGTCACAGCTAAAAACCTGTGTTAACCAGACCATGGACTGAGGATGGGAGTAGCATTCGGTATTCGGCCAAACCCCAAAAATCTGGATTCGGTGCATCCCTACGTTGTAGCAGCGTCACATACTGGCCTAGCAGCCTTTGAGCATTTTATGCACATCAGCAACCGGCTGGTGGAGAACTGTTTCACCTTTTCATAAAGGTGCTGACACACCAAAAAGACGGCCGACCGTCGGCAGAAAAGGCAGTCGGACTGATCAGTCGGGTCACCGAGGTCCAAAAAGTGCCTCAGAACACACCGAAGAGACGCCGACTTGAGCATACGCTCTGCGCGTGCGCGAAACGTAATACGTCTCCATAGCAGCAGGCGGCGCTGCTCTGTATTGTTTCCATTAACAGTCCGATTGTTTCCCAGAAAATGAAAAACCGGCAGCTGATTGGACGAACGCATCACGTGGGTCTTTTTTCTCCGGAAATTCACAGCCAGACTGTCATGGCGGCTTGTTCAGAATACAATCTCATATTGTACTAAAATAGTTCACCAAAACGTGTTTCTGAAAACCTTTTAAGCGAGAAATAGTCCGTGCAGTTGCTGAATCTGTCTTCATTTCAGATTGACAAAGGTCCATTTAAAAGATTTTCGTCAGATTTTGAGCGGCTCATCCGCTCGCCATTTCCGGGCGTGTCCCGACTGCCCCGTCTCCCGACTGAACATGTCGGGTCGGCCCAAATGAAGGCCGACGGCTCCTCCGACAGACGACGGCACGGAACACACCGAACAGACTCGAGTCACCGACCTCGCCAGACGGTCCGACGGCCGATTAACGGCTCTGTGTGTCTCCTCTATAACGTGGGTTGTTATATGATGAATCTGTTACCTCAGAATCTTCTCAGTCGGTGGGCTTGAGCTCTTTATTCTAAATGATATTTTCTACTTCAAGGGTTTGAATAGTTCATAAAGACCCAATCCATAATTCCTTTCATTTTGTGAAATGACTTTGCGAGTGTACTGTAAATCCCATTTCCTCGCCCCACTCTTTGTCTCCGTCGCTCAAGCTCCGTATCCCCTGTGGAGCCTTGAGTCAGGATGATTCCTCTTGATAGAAAGTAGAGAGAAGGATTATTCGAACGTCAGTACGCATATTAAATCAACTTTGACTTGATCCGCTCTCACTCTGTTGCTCATCTTCTCTCATTTGTTCCTTTTATTTTTACCCCACCCCCCCACCCCCTCTCTCTTTTAGGTGCTCTCTGTGTGGCTATGTGTGCAGTCATCCCCCGTCACTCAAATCCCACATGTGGAAGCACGCCGGAGACCAGAACTACAACTACGAGCAAGTTAACAAAGCCATTAACGAGGCCATCTCCCAGAGCAGCCGGTAAACGCATCAACTCACATACAGTGGTATCTGTACTTTGAGTTTCTTTCAGGTTTCATTTTAAGTACAGGCATTATGAAACATGACGCCACACGAATTGCAACAGAAAGTCTTTCAACTGATCTAGTCCACCGCAGATTTCAAAAGATTTTTGTTCACACATTGTCACTTAAACACTAGTCTATATCCACGACGTTCCACTTCCGGGTTTGCTTCGTTGCCGCCGGAAATTCTGCCGGATGTCCTTCTCATCGGCCGGATGTCCGTCACCTTCCTCTTTCTTTGTGTTGGCATTCTAGTTAACTGCTCCTCAGATCTCTGCAGGGTAAATCCAGACAGCTAGCTAGACTATCTGTCCAATCAACTTTTGAACGTACCAAATGTTCACCAAGACAAGTTCCTTCCCGAGGCTATTTTGCAGAGGCGCAGTTGCTCCGTCCGACGCCTAGCGCCGCCCATGATGATTGTGATTGGTTTAAAGAAATGCCAATTAACCAGAGCACGTTTTTCTCCCATCCCGGAATGCTGTGTGGACTCACCAGACCCTCCCCCGCAGCGCTGTGGAGGAAGGTCTGGCAATGTGAGACTACCTAAACACCAATGCATTGGAAAATAGGTTCCAAGTTGAAAAGTACTGAAACACCATTACGTATGCAAATTAGCACATATTTAATAAGATAATGCCTCATTTGACATAATAAAACATTTCAGAAACTTGTAATAAAAAAAAAAAAATATTGTCTTAATGTAAATCATCAACTGGGGAAGATTTATGGTGAGAACTGTTGGTTAAAATATTTTCTCTATTCACCTGTAGTAGCAATGGGAAATGGTGGCATCGCTGATTTCAGTATTTTTCAATACTTTCCACCACTCTTAGGACTTTTTCTATGTTATAGAGGAGACATTTATGAGTAATAAATATTTGTCAGATTTCCTGTTGCAATTTGTGTGAGATTCACCTCTTTTTTTCTCTGAAAATGCTTGTACTATTTCTGTATTTGCAAATATCTACAGTATATCCACTGGCAGTACACTGTACTGTAGGTCCTTTAAAACACCTTGTAATAAGTACATTCTACAGACGATTCCACTACCGTGCACTCAATACACTATCCAAGATGTGATAGTTCAAGAGCTTGAATACAGCCTAAGCAGCAATATGCAATCTTATTGTTTAATAGTCGTACATGTATATAAATATTGCACTTTATGTGTGTGCCCTTTCAATTAACGCAAAGTGCTGGATCCCTTTGATACTAGCGCTAAGGACCTCAATACATTGAGATTGCAAATGTTTTTCTTTCCATTAACTGGATTCTTTTAACTCCTAAGCTTATTTGATACTAAAGATAAAGCTGGCTGTCATACTCCAGTTTGTGGTTTTCTGAAGATCATACGACCTTAAGCTAATTACAAAGGTTGTACTTCAACGTGTTCATTCCTCACTGTACTCCAATTACTGGCGATGCCCAAATGCCGCTTCATGAACCATCAGTTGTATTTGTTGACCCAACTAGATGGCGCTCTAGGTTTAAAGAAAGCGGCTCAAGGAATTCAGCGTGCTTTCAACCCTTTGTTGAACAGAGAGCGCCATCTACCGGGCTCAGAAAACTAAAACCTATGCTTGACAAAGCTTCATTTGGAATCCCTACCAATTCCCAATGTTTCCCACACACAGACTATATTAAAAGCTATTTAAAACACGCAGCATTCGTTGAGCTGCATTTCCTTTCCCTGCTCTCCTCCGTCTCTCTGTCACTCACGCGTCTCACTCACACTCACACACACACATATATACACACACACACACAGCACTTAGCGTCTGTCTCCATGAAAACACTGTCTGTGGAGAAGACGGCTGGCGAAATTCACAAGTTCACGAAAGGTTGGTGTCTCGTGCAAACACCTTTACACAATCGCACATTAAAAAGTGCTATAAAAATATTTTATATTCTGAATACAATGTTGCCAGTGTGTTAATGTTGGAGTCCCGACCCGACTCTTGGCAAACAAGCGATTGCGCCTGCTTTAGGAAGTTAACTAGTCGCAAGTTTGCGGTAAAATGCAGTTGGTTTGTCCAAGTCAAAACACTGTATGTAGCAGCTGTGAATCAAATAAACTTATTATAAATAATGTTATGTCATTTTTTGACTCTTACATTGAGTGTTTGCTGCTTCAATCCAGATGAGTATTGACAAGTATTTTCCGCGAGTGAAAAATGCACCTGTTGAGGATGAGGACCAGCCGGAGCCTCAGTCTGATACAGAGCTGAACAGTCCGACCAGTGTAATTAGTTATGTTGTTAATTTGTTTACAATATTTTCAGGCTTCAGCCAGTGCTGCTCATGCAGAAAGACACCCTGGGAGAGAGAGAGAGAGAGACAGGTTCGTTAGGCAGTGAAGAAAGAGTAGGACAGCATCCAACAGCGTGTCCTCCTCAGTTTTTGATACTACGATACTACCACACCCCCACACACACACACACACACACACACACACACACACACCCCACACCACAAATTGCTTTCTAATCTGTGGGAAACACTGAATTACCAATAACTGCCAGCTGCCTTTTTAAGCTAATTTGATACTAATGATGAAGCTAGCTATGGTACTCTGAAGAAAATATCACATTCAGCTAATTGCAAAGGTTGTAAACATTAACGTGTTCATTCCTCACTGTACTCCAGTCACCGATAACTGCCAGCTGCATCATTGGGATAATAGACTATGGGCAGCAAGTAACTTTATACATCCAACAAATGTCAAAAAAACAAACAAAATGTACATTAGAATGTTCCTTAATGGGCCAACAATGCCCTTTAGAGTGAGATTTACAACTCAGTCGTTCTTGCTCCCTCTGTTGTATTCTTGTTGCCGAGTCCATCCTTTATTCCTCTCAGAGCTCCTCAGAAGTTGTCGGCGGTGCTGGAGTCGGTGGCGGAGCGCCCCCCTGTGGCGGAGCGCCCCCCTGCGGCGGCCCAGCCTTCAAAGGACAAAGCAAAGGGCCCAGTGGATCCACTGCCAACACCGACATCAACGACGATGACAACAGCAGCAGCGGTAGCTGGCCTGGCTATGGACAGCTCAGCTGGTCTGCACACACCCACCACAGACCCTTCACAGTGGCCTTGGGAATTGGCAAGCCCGCAGGGGAAGGACCCTGCACGGCTCCACCCTCAGTCCCAGAGCCAGCCACGCAGCGGCCAGGCCCCCGTCCCGGGCCCTGGAATGGAATACTGCGTGCTCTTGTTCTGCTGCTGCATCTGTGGCTTTGAGTCCACCAGCAAAGAGCGGCTGATGGAGCACATGAAGGAGCATGAGGGAGACATCATCAGCATCATCCTCAACAAGGAGCAGCAGGCAGAAGCACAGCAAGGCCTCCAAACAGCAGAGTGAGACCTGCCCCCCTTCCCCCCTCTCTTTCTATTGAGAGGCAAAGTCCCTTCTGTTCCGGTGGACCACCATGGGACCTTAATTCATAAAAAAAAAACATGTACGGTAGTGAATGAATGAATGAATGAATGGGGAGGGACTCATTATTTTCTGATCCCGTTTGGATAGAGCCATGGATTACACTTATTTATTTATTTATATATATATAAAAATAGATAATTTTGCAAGTGAAGAAAGTCTGATTGTCGTAGTACCACTCAGTTTTGTGTGAAACCGCTTAGTGAACTACATAGCTCATCTCGTGCAAAATACGTCTCCTTGCTTGATGCTTGGCTTTCGTTCGATCTTTTTATCAGCTGGGAAGTGAAAGAACGAGCAAAATCTGTCGCGTAACGTTACATCCCCGTACGAGACAAACGGCCACTGTAGCTTCAGCAAGACGTCTAATTCTAATAACGTATTTTCTTGTACGTCTTCGACAGTTTTACGACAAACTTGAAACTTTCTGGACTTGGACAATTATCTTTTAAACTGACGAACATCAGAAGTGTAATTCATGGCTCAATTCAAACCGGATCAAAAGAATAATTGGTCTCTCCCCGTTCACTACGGTACTTTTTCGAATTAAGGTCCACCGGAAGGGGAGGGACTTATAACACTGACCCTGCACTCTTACAAAGGTCTGCTGACCACAAAAGCATTTCATTGTGTTTCAATACCTCATGGTGGTTGCGCAGGATGTCAAGGTGTAAAACATGTCCCGTCTAGTGTAGGGTTGGGCATCGTTTTTGATTTTTACAATTCCGATTCCACGTCTGATTCTTCCTTTTTGGTTCCGGTTCTTATCGATTCTGGTTCTTAGAGGGGTGGAGTTGAAACGGGTCACATGCTTAATTTCACAGATAAGAGGAACATTTCTTTTCACAGTTTTATTAGATATACAGTTTTACCACACTTTAGAGCGCCCGCTTCCTGTGCTCCATGGCTGCAACACAACAAGCCACTGGCCGCTACGGAAACCCAAACTTGCGCACGTTAAATTTGGAACCGATGATCGGATTCAAAACCGAATTTTCCAAACGATTCCAATAAAGGAACGATTCCATTGGAATCATAATTTGATAATGAAAGGATTCCAAGTTGGAACCGGTTCTCAATGCCCAATCCCGGTCCAGTGTACTGTAGTAGTTAATTGTCATTTCTACGAACGTCCTCTGGTTAGGTCGGTTGTGCTGCGATTACTGCTGTCCAACACAGACACCTTGAACAGGTGTTGAAAAATGATTAAATTATTTTCTGAGTGGCATATCCTAAAAGGAATGTTAAAAAAAAACTGAAAATGTTATAAGCAGTTTGTGACAAATGTCTTGACATTAAAGCGACACAAAAAATGTCTATTGATTTCAAGGGACAAGCCCGAGCTCAAAGCCAAGTTTATTTTTCAGTACACAGGGACAAAGTTCATACCTCACAAAGCCATACAATCCCTCACCAGAAATGGAAGAAAAAAAAAATAATTCACATATTTTCCAGTCTACTTCATATATGACTAGAAGGCAGCTCTTTTAATGCTACTGTAATATTTAATGTATGTGATCGGACACAGTGGAGGCTCTAGCCTAGTTAAGGAGGTACATGTGCATGTATCACAGTTTGAATATGATTTCGTATTTATCCGTTTTATTTGTATGCATGTTTCTGTTATGCCAATTTAAAGAGGCAAATGTTAATTGCTGTTTTCAACTTTTTTTATTTTTCTATGACTGACTGTAATTTCTACTCGTTGGATAAGGACATGTTCTAGTTCTCAAAGGCAGAGTGGAAGTAGAAATGGGTCTGTGGTGATTTGGCGACAGAGGGTTTTCGGATTAGGTTTATGTTGACAAAAGGAATGATGAAAAGGGAAGTTCTAGCTAGGGCTGTTATTTTAATGAAATGGTGCCTAGATGTTTGACAGCAGGAAGATGTTTTGTATCAGTCCCACCTGTTTTCACTTGTGATTGTGGTGCTAGGCTCACTTTAACCGTTGTCATTGAAGGTATAGTCTCTTTTTTTTTAGCCCATGAAATTTATGTTGTATATAATAATATAACATTTTTATAATAACCGTTGCTCTTTTTTTTGTCAGTGTTTTTAAAATACAAACTTTCTAGTGTCAAACGCAACTTGAAATGACTGCTGTCCCAGCTTACAAACATGCCTGAAATAAGAAGACGTGGATGTGAAATATTGGCGATATTATTTATTACTTATTATTTTTTAAGTTTATTGGCGCGGTCCTCCCATGTGTTCTCATGTGATTGACTGGAAGCGGGAGTGTAACATATGTATTGCAGCTCTCATATGGAAACACTCAACACAGTGTAGGGTAATGACGATGAAACAGAAACTAGGATCAGTGGCGGCTTCCTGTTCACTGTGATGGATTGTCTCGCTGAGTGGAAGTTGTTTTTCATACAGAGTGAACGGCAGCAAATGGCTGAACATTTGAACCTTAAAGGACAAATACGTCGCAAAATGAACCTAGGGGATAATAACACATGTCGACCGTTTCCCTGGGATATGTTTTCATGCTAATCGAATGTGACCAGTTTATTTTTGTTTTCCCAAGATGGCGCCTGCCTGTATACGTGAACGGTACTGTCTTTCTAAACTATCTTTTTAATAAACTGTCTGTACACTTACAAAGTTCTCAATGCTTCGGTTTACATGTAGTGACCCTCATTATGCTACCTTGGAAGTGTGGTGCTATTTTGTGCCTTGTTAGTGGTATAGAAATAGTGATTTCTTTTTACTTTAGCCGTGCCCCGACGACTAGCGTTATAAGCTAATTATCGGTTTGGGCTAAAACTGGTCACATTGGATTAGCATGAAAACATATCCCAGAGAACGGTCGACTCGGTACACGTGTTATTAACCCCTAGGTTCATTTTGCCCTGGATTTGTCCTTTAGTATCTCAAATGATGCTGACAGAAACCACCTGGTTGAATGTAAGAGAAAGGGAGTGCTGGCTACCCATCTTGTGACCCAGATGCATGTTAGAAACAACCGAAATATGTCTCACACTTTAATGATGATTGACGTCCAACTGTGCCGTTCAGTCGAGGCTATTTTGCAGAGGCACCGTGGCTCCATCCGGCGCTTAGTGCCGCCCAAGACGATTGTGATTGGTTTAAAGAAATGCCAATAAACCAGAGCACGTTTTTCTCCCATCCCGGAATGCTGTGTGGACTAGCCAGACCCTCCTCCACAGCGCTGTGAAGGAAGGCCTGGCAATGCGAGACTTGTCGGGACATCATTGCTGTAACTTTAAAGCTTTACAGGAGAACGTTCCTGTAACAATCTGGCCTGAAAATACCCATCAACATTGCATCAAAACATTGAAAATATATTAGAGATAAGTCTTATTCTTAACACTCATCTCTAATAATCTAATGTATAATGCAGTCATCAGTATGTCGTTTACATAGACAGCGGCTGAGGAAATTAAGATAAAATTGAATATCCATCAATTCATGCCCACCTTCTCCGCCTGACATAACAGCTTCAAATTGTGTCTGCACATCTGTGTGGCGTAGCAGATGAAATCAAATCTCTCTAAGATCTGTTAAGTGGCCTGGGGTCCTCATTATCATAGCAGGTAATTATTGTCTGGCTTTGATTTACAGTTCTACGTGGCAGAAATAAGGAAGATGGTGACATGTCTAAATTAAAACTAAAAGTGGGACTTCAGTGCTCCTCCCGTCTGATTAACCTGGCATGCATGTAAATGAGCAGTGAGAATTAAAGTGCTCATATTATGCTTTTTGGCTTTTTCCCTTTACTTTATTGTGTTCTGTATCTTTTTTGTGCATGTTATAGATTTACAAAGTGAAAAAGCCCAAAGCCCCCCCCCCAAAGGGACTTACCATCTCCAACAGAAAACACTGTTCACAAACTGCTCCAAACAGCTCTATTGTAGTCCAGCCTTTACTTCAGAGACAAACGTGGTCACTTTGTAACACACGTTATAATGCTCGCCTAGCTGCTAGCATGGCACGCCCTCATACTCTGCTTCTGACTGGCTAGTAGTCCTTACCTAGCTACTGTCAGGGCACGCCCTCATACTCTGCTTCTGACTGGCTAGTAGTCCTTACCCAGGTACTGTCAGGGCACGCCCTCATACTCTGCTTCTGACTGGCTAGTAGTCCTTACCCTAGGTACTGTCAGGGCACGCCCTCATACTCTGCTTCTGACTGGCTAGTAGTCCTTACCCAGGTACTGTCAGGGCACGCCCTCATACTCTGCTTCTGACTGGCTAGTAGTCCTTACCTAGCTACTGTCAGGGCACGCCCTCATACTCTGCTGCTGACTGGCTAGTAGTCCTTACCTAGGTACTGTCAGGGCACGCCCTCATACTCTGCTTCTGACTGGCTAGTAGTCCTTACCTAGGTACTGTCAGGGCACGCCCTCATACTCTGCTTCTGACTGGCTAGTAGTCCTTACCTAGGGTACTGTCAGGGCACGCCCTCATACTCTGCTTCTGACTGGCTAGTAGTCCTTACCTAGGTACTGTCAGGGCACGCCCTCATACTCTGCTTCTGACTGGCTAGTAGTCCTTACCTAGGTACTGTCAGGGCACGCCCTCATACTCTGCTTCTGACTGGCTAGTAGTCCTTACCTAGGTACTGTCAGGGCACGCCCTCATACTCTGCTTCTGACTGGCTAGTAGTCCTTACCTAGCTACTGCGCATGTGCGACTCCCGACTAAGATGAAACAGAAGTGAGATGTCTCACTCTGTAGCTAAAACAGAGAGCTCAACACACAGGGTGAAAAGACAACCCAGTCTCACAGCAGTTTGTGAAATGGTCACGTTATTTAATCTATTGATTCGTGTTCACGGGGACGTTTTTCTCGTTTTTTTTTCGTGGTGGTAAATGTAAAGTAATGTATTTCAATGGGAAGCATATTTCGTGATCACAGAACGACTACGGTAGCGAGTAATATGAAATGCCGAAAATCCACATAGGGAGGTTGGTCGGGGTGGTGGATGGGTCAAACAATACAGGACTTTCACTCCGGGGATCGTGTCCCGCGTGTTGCGTTTTGTTTCCCCGTTGTTGCACCGCTGTTGTCGCGCGTCTCCCGGCGTGTGACGCGTCCTTTCCCCGTTGTTGTTTTTTTTTCCAAAACCCAACCTCCGCCGTCCCGTTGTTGTTGTCGCGTGTCCACCAGAGACCGCGGAACGTGTCCCGGGATGTGACGTTTGCTTTCCCCGTTAATCTTTTCCTAAACCCAACGTCCGTATAGATGGTTACCATTTCGTGCTGGCCACCACGAAAAAAACAAGATAAACGTGTTGTTACAAATCAATAGATTAAAAATAAAGTGACAATTTCACGAACTGCCGTGAGACCGTGTTGGAAAAGAGGAGCTGCAGCCATGTGCAGTACAACAAAAGGGCTGGGTACCCAACTTTGATTTTCAGGCTCCTTAGTGTCGAGTTTCGAAAAATGTCTAGTCATTCAATACCAAATTTCAATACCTAAGTAAATCTCATCAGCGTCAGTGAGTCAATAAGCACGCAGCATGCTTCTACCAAGATCTTATAATGCTGCTGATTGGCTGTCTAACGTTACACGTCATAGAGACACGCAGGAATAACTCCACGTCACGCACAGAGACGGGCTCACGTGTGTGTTGTTTTGAGAGGCGTCACACACGTAGGTGTAAAGGAGCTTAAAAATTGTTCCGTAATGTTGTAACTACTTCTTGTTAAAATGGATTTCATTTTATTGGAATTGGTTTTGAAAAAAAGTATCGTCAAAGGAACCGGTATCGAATTTGGGTATCCGTATCGACAAACGTAACAAGAAGCTGTTATACGGAGTTGTGATTACAAAATAGCTAATGATAATATTTCAGAGAAGAAGAAAAAAATCATTCCAGATATTTCAAATTGTGTTGAAATCAATGTAAAGTTGAGCCAACAGCTGGCAAATGCATCTTGGGTCATTCCCCTTTGGCTACATCCGTATATGTAGGTCAAGTGGGATTTTGCATGCAGGCATATTTTCCATTTGGTGTCACAAATTGCAAACTCATGTCAAGGCAGCAGACGCTGCGAGTATGAAAAGCAATTGCTTTTTATCACTTTCAGAGCGTTCCCTACAGTTACATTTCCCTCAGTCGTTTTTCATTTACACCACAACTACAGAACTGTCATTTGGTACCATATACGCTTGTTTGAAAGTGAAGAAATGTATATTGTCTTAGTTTATTGCGCCTTTTGTTTCAAGGTATCATTTGTGTCGAAACTAGAATGTTGACCTCTCTGCCAAAACTTCAGTCGCACGTCAAAATGTTCGAGCAATTGATCCATATTTTGATTTGGGCACAAAATAGTCAGCCAGTGGTATTCAAGTTGACTATTGTGACAATGCTGGGTATTATCACACCTCTGTATGTTTTCCATAAAGGCAAATCCACGTTTTCATTATATTCAGCAGTTTTGGGGACACAGAAACAATAACGAACCAAGTACGTGAAATGCAGTTTTGAAATTACCTAGTAATCAGCTCAAACACTTTCCTACTGCAAGTGTGTATATGTCGTAGATGAATACCGCAGAACCTAAAAACTGACTTTTCTAAAAGATAACATTTATTTTTTAATGATCTTGAGACAAAAAAAAAAAAATGAAGTTTTAGATTGACTTTTGGCTCTGTTTCTGATTTCTCTATTGTCTATTTGAGGGAACTTAGGGTTTTAAGCTAAACACAGCACAACGAGCTGCGCGCATTTAAACCAAAGGAGGCGGAGAAGATATAGAACACGTCTGTCCTGACCAGCAGATTTTTTTGCTCATATCCAATTTTGTAATAAGGTTCAACGTGGAATTGTTTGAGACAGCAGTGTGACTCTTGCTTCATGTTTATTTATTTTTTAGAACATCATAGGCAGTATTATGTCACTACTTTGCTATTGTATTTTTGGTAATAAAGACTGAGAAATAAGAGTGTTTTTTGTCTTTTTGTCACGTTTGTGAGATGATAGAATGCCTCTGAAAGTTTAAAAGCTGCAGTCACAATATTTCACTGTACATTAAAGGAACATCTCCATGTCATATATATTTATATTTAATTTAACAGACACATTTCCCACAAATCTTTATAATACAAATCAGAAAGATTTTTGGTATTTTGACACGTTTAAACCATGTTGTCCTCGGGTCAAGTTTGAGCCGTTTTAAGAGTTTCTATATTAGAAATATGAGTTTCTTTCAACCAAATTGCCCAAAAATAAACATGGATCGTACCATACAACACTCTTTGCAAGTTAAATGAACGATCACTACTTATTTGAATACCAATTTTGGGTGTTTTATTCAACTGACAATATATATTTTTAAATGGTTTCAAAAGAGTATCCTGACTAAACTTTGACATATGCCAGTCTGTGATTATCCATTGACATAAGTTCCAATGATCTCAACTATAAGTTAGAAATAATAGTCTCTGTATTTTTGTTTCAATTAAAAAATGAGTTATACTTTATATAAATGAGGTTTATTGACCATGAATTTCAAAAGGAAGTGTGAAACTAGTGGTAACAAGTTGGCTAAGAAAGTGTAACACCGAACTGGATGATAATTTATACTTTATGCTTTATAAACAGGTGAAAGAGAGCAGGAGGACGGCAATTACATGGTCGGTGGGAAGACAAAACGAGGAAGAAAAGGAAGAAATTTGACTCCAGTTCTCTTAGTGCAGAAAACACGTGAGGATACAGACATAGACGAGACACGGATCAAATATGCAAACTGTCATTAACAGGCAAGAGCTGGACAGTCAGATTGTTATATGCATGGTTGGGGAACAATATCGTAAGGAAAGTAGTCTGTATCCACGAAGTTCCACTTCCGGGATTGCTCGGTTGCCGCCTGGAATTCCGCCGGATTTTAACTCATTTCCGCCGGATGTCCATCCCCTTCCTCTTTCTTTGTGTTACCGTTCTAAACTCCGGTGGATTTCAGAGGACTATGGTTAACTGCTCCTCAGGTCTCTGCAGGGTAAATCCAGACAGCTAGCTAGACTATCTGTCCAATCTGAGTTTTCTATTGCACGACTAAAACTACTTTTGAACGTACACGTTCCACCAAAACAAGTTCCTTCCCGAGGCTATTTTGCAGAGGCGCCGTTGCTCCGTCCGGCGCTTAGCACCGCATAAGACGATTGTGATTGGTTTAAAGAAATGCCAATAAACCAGAGCACATTTTCTCCAGAAACAAAACAAATGTAAAGCTCTAACAAGAAAGGGAAAAGAAAAAAAAAGTCTGATTGGAATGTAGTTTAAGACGTATTCATTATTATTGTGCCTTGGACAAAACCAGACCAAACATGGGGTAATGGCAAGTACCGTAATACAAGACGAAGGACAAAGCAAAGACGTAAGTAACCGTGCTCAAAAAGGAATAAGTACACTCATATGTTACATTTCGGTCTCCTGAATAATGTTGTTTTCCTTGCTTCCAGTTTCAGTTATTATTTCCTGTTTTATTTTGGTACTTACCTTTGTCTCTCATTTTAGATACTTCACTTCCTGCCTCGTGGGTTTTCCACCTGTGTGATTACCTACCCTGCCTTGATTAGTTTCACCTGTCCCTCATTACCCATTCCCAGTGTTTGAATTATACAGTGAGCTTCGGGGGGTACAACTATTTTGACTGGTGACGTCACTCTCCATTTTATATAGGCTTACACCATGGATGTGTTAAGAGAAAGAGAGAACCACTAATCTGTGCCACTGTAATTTGTTCGGGACGGGAGTGAAGACCTACAGTATCTCGCGCCTAAATACAGATAGACTAGCTAGCTTCTGCAGCAGTTCAAACACACATTTGAGCATGTTTCCATCCGACAACCTTGTCCATGAGATAATCAACTGCTCGCATTAATGCAACCATTCTTGGCTTAGTTTCACCAAGATACGGACAATCTTTGCTCGGTACAGAGAGCTTCAGGAGCTGCATGAACTTTTAGCTAGCTAGCTAGCTAGACTATGACTTCATTATAGATGAAAGAAACACTATGAACAACCAAATTAAGACAGTTCTGAAAACCTGTTAAGATGACAAGCAGCTCATAACATTTAGCACAAAGCACAATGCATGATTATATACATGGCAGTCAAAACCATACGCAGAGATTAAAGTTGATTCCGCCACTTACTATTAATTAATAAACCGTCTCACGCCAGTTCGTAAATAATCACGTTATTTTGATTTATTGATTCATTTACAGGTCCCGATTTTTGAACGTTACCATTTCACGAACTGCCATGACACTGGGCTGCTCTGGGGGACGCAACAACGGGGAAATTAAACGCCACGCGCCGGCGACAACAACTGGGCCGCCACACGGGGAAGCGATCCCCGGGGGCAGGGACACGATCCCCAGTCTCTGTGGCACGCAACAACGGCATGGTTGAGGTTAGGAAAAGAAGAACGGGGAAAGGTACCATCACAAGCAGGACACGCCGACATCAACGGGACGGTTGAGGTTAGGAGGAGAATAACGCTGAAAGGAACTGTAACACGCAGGACGTGATCCCCGGTCTCCGGGGTAAAAGTCCTGTATTGTTTGACCCATCCACCACCCCGACCAACCTCCCTACGCAGATTTTCTGCTTTTCATACTACTCCCTACCGTTGTCGTGCTGTGATTACGAAACATGCTTCCCATTTAAATACATTAAATTAAAATTTGTAATCACCACTCAATAACGTAACCATTTCACGAACTGCCATGCAACTGGGCTGGGAGTGAGGGTTTGAAAATGGTATTTCATTAGATTATGTCCTGAATTGTTGGTATGTGATGGTAATACTGCTGATTTAAATACATACAATTTTGGATAGGCTAACATTATATTTTATTACATTTTTTTCAGTACCCCCCAAACTATTATTGTCATCCCTTTTGGGAGGGTCCAAGTCCCCCCCAATACCCCCCCGTAATTCGAACAGTGCCCCCCCCCCCCCCTTGGGCATTTAGTCTTTGTGCTCCCATTGTTTGTTGCCAGTTCATCTTAGCTGTACAGAGTTCGCGCTCCAGCCTTTTGCTCCTCGTGTCTTGCTGCTTCCCTTTATTTTGACTCAGCATTTACCTAGAGTTTTTGGTTATCTTTGCCTGTTTTGGACTGTAGTCCTGGGTACCGAAGCCTGTTTGCAAGTAAAAACTTTCTATTCCATCTGCCCTGTGTTTTAAATCTTGCTGTTGAGTCCGGTCTGTTGGCCCCAATGTGATACATGGTGTAACATAAGATCAAACGGAAGCTGACCAGAAAGGGCACAACAGAACTTAATAAAAAAAACACAAAAAAGAAAATAATATGAAGTAAACCCAAGCAAGGAATGTCAGCATAGCTTAATAATAAGCCTCTTGAGAACTAGTTAGAAATCAATTGAGGTATACAACCCTGACTGTATTCAAAGACAAATCTTTATATTCATGCAGTTTTGTATCATTTACTATGAAATACAATAATATAAGGTCCGGCAGTGCAGTGACAAGTAGAGTAGTACCTCCAATTAGTCATACACATGCACAAACATACACACCCACATACACATTCTCTCATTTTGTGAGAAAAAAATGTCTGTTTCTGTAATCCCTTTGGCTTTTACACGAAACCCTGACTGCACTTGCAGGAAAAAAAATCCTCCCAGTCTATTCAATTTCTTTACAGGATCAAGTTTTCTACCTAAACCTTTTAAGGGCCCAGCATGAAAGTGGCGATCAAGGCAAAAAAAAAAAAGAGAAGTTTGGGTAAGTGGTTTGAGATATTCTAGAATCGGTTCAAGGGACAAGGTTGTGCTTTTTAACTTGTTTCATGGTTAATTCCAAGATGCCCTTGCTCTATGAACCTTGTTTTGTGTTACAGTGAGTGAGAAAGGAAGAGGATTTTTGATCCCATGTTGGTTAAAGAGAGGCCGATTGGGCACACTGGGAGAGACGAGGGTTATATTTAATGGGCCATTTTCCTGCAGTCTCACTCCCTTGCTTGGGATGACAAGACTTAGAGAAATGAAAGGAGGGGGGAGGGAGGATAAAAGGACACATTTGGACTGTGTGCAAGTGTGCCCACAAGGTAATGATCCACAAACTAAAGGGGCCAGAGTCAGAGAGTATGGCCATTAAACAATCTGTTTTCTTTTCCAACAATCCTTCTTTCCGACAAGAGTCGAGCCAATTTATTTTCGTAAATCTCTTTGATAATCTCCAGGTCTTTCATGTTAGCCTTTTCCAGTTGAATGCCCTGAGCATTCTCCCACTTGACCTGTTTTTCTGTCTTAAGGTTGCTGTTTTTTTGTGTGTGTAGTGTTAAGGGTTGCGTTTATATGGATGTGAAAAGGGAATAGGCAAATTTACAGCATAATTAACAAACCACAATGTCGGCAGTTTCCATGGGGACTTGCTATGACAAAACCAGATTGCCTGTTTTATGTTAAGATTCTCATTTTGTTTTTCTTTTTCAGTTTGATACATATTTAGTTGTATTAGCATCGCTGAAGGGAGCCTGAGACTTTGGATTTGTATTGCCAACGACTGCTTCTCTGTGCATATTTAATTGAATTTCATTCATAGTGTCAAATCATAACAGAAGTAAGAATCTCAGGACACTTTACAGGTAGAGTATGTCTAGACCGAACGTGGCTCTAGATGGGCGGCCGTCTGCCTCGACAGACCAGTTGGGAGGGAGAGAGACATACATACCTAGTCTATATCCACAACGTTCCACTTCCGGGATTGTAGATCTCTGCAGGGTAAATCCAGACAGCTAGCTAGAATATCTGTCCAATCTGAGTTTTCTGTCGCATGACTAAAACAACCTTTGAACGTAAACATGTTCCACCAAAACAAGTTCCTTCCTGAGACTATTTTGCAGCGGCACCGGGGCTCCATCCGGTCCTTAGCGCCGCCCAAGACGTTTGTGATTGGTTTAAAGAAATGCCAATAAACCAGAGCACGTTTTTCTCCCATCCTGTAATGCTGTGTGGACTAGCCAGACCCTCCTCCGTAGCGCTGTGGAGGAAGGTCTGGCAATGCGAGACTAACTATAATAAATATAGAAATATGACTCACAATATTTAAAGCAGTGGATGTAATGTTATGACATTATGAACAGTGGCAATTACAACAACAGTAAATGTCACATATGATATCATAATCAATTGGTAGACAGCCATTGATTCATCAAACTATTTTATTGATTTGGACTTGAGTTCCCTCCAGTTCCTCTTCCTGGATAATACCTGGGACACATTTGGCAAATGAGCAGGTGGTGTGGCATGGACTATCTGAGCCAGGGATGGAGCTGTAGCTGCTCTAAGCTGGGACGCCTGTTAGGGTTTCTGACCAGACACATCTGCAAGAATTCTTGGCAGTCTGGAAAGAGAGAGAGAGAGAGAGAGAGAGAGAGAGAGAGAGACGGAGATCCGAGGTTGAAGTGGCAGCACAGTGATCCATTGGAAAAATATAATTTTCAGGGATTTGTAACTGTTGACTTATTTTTGAAATGTGTGGTAAAAGTAACACAAAATACATGAATTCAATTAAACACCAACTTGGCAAACTTGAAGTCATTAAAGTGTCCTGCCTTTTTTTGGGAGATTTCTGCCTCCGACACAATGCAATGGGGCTGATTGTAATTTCACAGTGATCATTGCATATTAAAATGACATTTAAAACATATCTAGCAACATCTCTTTTCAGAAACGGCATCCCTGGTACAATACGTAATCCAAAGATTTAAGTGAGAACAGTTTACATTGGGACTATCAGAAGACAGGAGTTTGAATGAGAACTAGGCAGTTTCTGCAGGTTTCACCTGCCATCAGACCCATTATGAAGGAAACACAACATCAACTAAGCCCTGAATTCAGTATCGCAAAACTTGCACTTCCCCCTCATCCATGTCTGTGGTAGGTTCCGAAAGAGACTTGCACCAATAACACGAAAGCTGATTGGCTGCAACATAAGTTGCATGTTCAGTTGAAGTTGTCATACAGTGAAATTATATTTGGACTAGCTAAAGAAAGATCTTCAACACCACAGAATAAAAAACAAACCGCATTAGAGGTAGCATTGCATGGACTTAAAGGTCCAATGTGTAGGAATTTCTCCTATCTAGTGTTGAGATCATGTATCGCAATCAACTCTCTCGCACCACGCAGTTCAAAGTCCGTATTACAACTACGGTAGCCTTCACGCTTCAAAAAGCCGGTCTCTTGCTCTTTTCAATATCCTTTTTTCTTTTTGTGGGCGAAGAAGAAGACTTCTGTTCCTGAAATTTAGATTTTGAATACGTGTGGTCCTCCATGTTTCCTTCTTCAAACCTGCCGTGGCCAGGAAGCTACGATACCCGTTAGCAGCATTAGCAGCACCTGTGAGTTCATCATGTGACAGCGAAAACGTGAAAGGCGGAGCAGTATGTCCTGTATGTCCCTTAACATATTTTAAGATAACGCATGAATACGCTATCGAGCGTCTACCCCAGTTCATGCTAATGCAAATGTAAAATTTCAAGCCAAAAAGAATACTTGGAATTGATGGTGGTGGTAAATATTCATGAAAAAGGACAAGTTTGTGAACGGGCAACACAGGTTTTGATAATGAACAACTAAACACGTTACACACTGGACCTTTAAGAAAAGTAAGACCTGTTGAAAATTATTCAAGACCTAGAACACAATATGGAAACCCTGACCAGGACAGTGTTTTCTTTATTTAAAATTAAAATATAGATTCATTTTTTGGGGTGGCTACAGAAATCTTTGTCACAAACATTGAAAATTATAAACAGCTGAAACCAAACTGCTGTATCTGCATGGCTAGGTTGGGTAGCACTAAAAGTACAAAAATATTGCAGTGTATCGTAGTATAAAATATCAACTTTTGTCATTTAAATTAATTGACCCTTTCAAACTGTACTGTGTGTGTGTGTGTGTGTGTGTGTGTGTGTGTGTGTGTGTGTGTGTGTGTGTGTGTGTGTGTGTGTGTGTGTGTGTGTGTGTGAGAGTGTCTTACCTATGGACAGATTCAAGTTGATTTTGATCCCTCTTTCAAGGTAAATACTTGTTTTAAAGGAATAATCATGATCCAGCAGGTCGTACAACAGTGCTCCCAGCTGCCACACTGTTGTGGGACTGGCTTTGTATCTTTTGAACATGAACCATTCTGGAGGGGCTTTTGATAAGGTACCTAAAATACACAACGTTGGACACAAAGAAGGAGAGAGACCGTCAGAGATATTCAGAAATAGAGCAAGAAAGACGTAGACAGAAGAGAGGGAGAAACCTTGTTTGAACAACAACAATTGTTTCAAAGATCGTTAACTAAGTGAAGAGCAGGAGCAGATGACGGATATCATACCAGAGTAGCGATAGTAATATCCCTTTATCACGAGGCAACCACAGCCAAAATCAATCACACGAGCGCGTGGGACATGTGATCCAATTTCAATGAGGGTGTTTTCTAACTTGATGTCCCTGTGGAAGACTCCATTTGTGTGGATCTCGATGGCTGCATCCACCATCTGCCTTAGGATGGTCTGTGATAAAGGGACAGAGTGAAACAGGTGAGTGAATGGAGTGGTGTTGGACTTGTTCAGTCAGACAAGAGTATGCAGAGAAATTCACTCATGCCTCCCTGCTAAAAAGGTGGTGACTACTAGTGCTCTTGGTTGCTAACTGGACAGTACGCTAAAGGATATCTGCTTCTTTGCTTTCTTGCTGATAGTTACTAGATGAGACCATTTATACCACCATGTCCATATCCTAAATATGAAACTACCCCCAACAGCCAGTTAGCTTGGCTTGCACCCGGCTAAGAAATAGTCCTGTACACATCCACCCTTAAAACCAAAACTTTTTACACCTCATTTCTTATATGCACTAAACGAACAAGATATGCCACATTAATTGGAGACCTATTTCCAGTTAACGTAAGGCAACCCCACGTGAAGTGTTGGTCCAATCAGGTGCAGCCATCGTGTACCATAAACGTGTCCATATAGGCGTTTTTTTCACAGAAGGGATCGCCCCGCTTCCCAGCATTGCTAGTGGGCTTGCCACTAGCAGTTACCAGTTTCTCTTGACTGACCGCTGACAAGCAAAAGAAACAGGCTAAACCCTCCTACAACACCGATGGCTGCACCTGATTGGACCAACACTTCACATGGGGCTGTCTGCTCCCGCATTTTAAAACGGACCATAATGGCGGCTTTTTGGAAAACTTTCTCTTATTTACGAAATAGTTCAACGAAATGTGTTTCTGAAACTATTTTATGCGAGAAACAGGCTATGCAGTTGCTGAATCTGTCTTTGTTTCAGATCGACAATGGTCAGTTTAAAAGATCTTTGTGAGCTTTCGAGAGCCGGCCAGTTGAGCGGGACGCTCCTCGTTTGCATAAAATAGCCTGAATTCAACTTATACAAATGAGGAGCAGGCACCTCAACGATCCGTTTCTCCAAAGTCCCCACAACGCTACCAGAATGCATTGCAAGGCTGCTCGCATAGACAATGGATGGGGAGTGGGGAAATTACGCTTGACAACGAACACGCATCCTTCACCTAGCTTCATTACCTTGGCCTCATCTTCCAGCAGGAAGCCTCTTTTGGCCTTGCGATACTGGTGGAGATCCATGGAGGGGACTGGTCTTTCCATAATCAGGAGAAGGTCCTCCTCCAGATCATAACAGTCAAGTAGGGAGATGGCTGCAGATCTCCCAAGTGATTCAGCTCCACCTGCTGCTTTCACCATGAGGGCGGCTTCAGCAATGACCTTATACACCTTTCCATTCTTCACCTAAAGGAAATACAGAAAATACATAAGAACAAAAATATACCACGGTAAATGAGGAAGACATGGCCATGTTTATTTCAACAGTTGATGTAAGGAGACCAGATTTATTCACTTACCACTTCACTGTAGTGGACCTTTTCTTTTGGAATATGTTTGATAGCAACCTGAAAGATAGAAGCACAAGTGTTTCATTTGGCAGTTTCTAAAAATGCAGTGAGATATGAATGGTGTGTGTGTGTGTGTGTGTGTGTGTGTGTGTGTGTGTGTGTGTGTGTGTGTGTGCGTGTGAGAGAGAGAGAGAGAGAGAGAGAGAGAGAGAGAGAGAGAGAGAGAGAGAGTGTAAGACTTACTGATGCAACGTCTTCTTTTCGGTAGCCTGCATATACGGCTCCAAAACCACCTTTAGCAATCTTGTAAATCTCAATGTAGTTTGCTTCAAATTCAGCTGCACATAATCACAGAGAGATGACATACTGTATGAGATGTGTTTTTGTACTACTATAATTTTGAGGAACACCTAGTGTTGGAAATACCGCTTGTCTGTATGCTAAATATGAAGCTACGGGCAGCAGCCATTAGCTTTACTTAGTACAACTGGAAATGGGGGCAAACATGGCTCTGTCCAAAGGTTAAAAAAAATCCACCTACCATCATTCTAAAGCGTACTAATTATAACATACAAAAACCAAGGTGTAACTGCAAGCAGTTATAAGGGTCCAAGCCTTCTGCCCATGACCCACCGAGACCGCGAAAGTCAAACCCAAAACGAGATGGCGGCAAGGCAAATGTCAGGAAATATTGCAACATGTGAGCTGCAAGGTATGTAGTTAATTAACGATGCAAATTTCCCATTTACATTTATTTTATACATCCAATTTGAAAGCTTCATTGCAATTTGGGGGGGGGGGGTGTAATAGACCATGCCCATTCTGATCAATCAGAACAACATTGTAGGTGTGGCATCAGTAGTGGCCCTAGATCGTACCCTCCAAATTTTGTAAAAAATCGCATGAGCCCTTCATGAAATATTAGTCATATATTCATACATGTAGCACCCCCTTATGGCCAAATTTGGCCCAGAGCCTCAGAATGGCATGGCAAAGAGTTTTGCAGTGACAGCATTTACTCTGGTAGAGTTATTCAAATGTTTGTATTTTGGTCGCTAGTTACAAAAATGTGTTGGTTCGTAATTGCCGCATTTTTGAACTGAGAAAAATTGTTTTGTTCAATAAGAGAATGTTGAAAATGATTTCCGAACATTCAATTTGTCATATTTTAGCAGAATACTGAAAGCAGCAGATCTGGGTTCACTTTAATATCTGTTAATGTATCGCAAGTAATATAATTTTACCGCGATATTCAACAACTTTATCCCATATTTTCCTCATATCGTGCAACCCTAGTACACACATGACACACATGACAATGGTCTAACTCTTGGCAACAAAGCCAATAAGCGCATTCCTCAAATTGTCATACTATTCCTTTAACCATGAATCAGGTCCAACCTAACTTTCTTTCATTCTATTGGCTTACCTCTGCTGGTTTTTACTGAGAAGGGAATGCCATATATATTATCCTCATCTGAGGATGAACATATGCTGCTGCTCAGGCAGAGTTCAGAGCTCTGAATCTTTGAGGAACTGTCTGTGTCATTGTGGGCCTTCCTTTCACTCTGCCTCACATGGCTACCGTTAATAAACACAATGCTGGGCTCATTGGTGTTGGTATCATTGCTACCCCTTATCTTTTTCTTGGGGCAGTCTTCATTCATGTCTGTTTTCCACTTGCTCCCCCTCACACTGGCACTCCCTGATATAACACTGGGAGAGGAACTGGTGTAGGTAACACCATCAGCCCTTAGATTTTTCTTGGAAGACCCCTTATCGGTGCTTGCCTTCCTTTTGCTCCTCCAATCTTTGACATCCTCCACCGTGCCGTACCTGGGTTTGCCGGCGTTGGAGTCATTATCTACATTTAGAGGGAAAACTATTTGTTTCAGTATTCAGCAGAGTTTTATCCGTAATTGTATTAAAAACTCACTGGCACTACATTGGTGGTGCTCTCAAGTCAGAGCTAGTGCCCATCCTACCTTTTTGCCAGGACACTCACCTTTATCTTTTCTGGAGGCCGGAGAGTGAAGAGTCTTAAACGTCTGCATAGATGTATGGGCCATGATGAACAAATGACAGAAAATGCATTACTAAGTAGTTAGTCACAGGATGCTGTTGTAACCCAGTGTTCCATCAAGTGACATCACAACAGTGGCACAGAATGCTGTTGTGACCCAGTGTTCCATCAAGTGACATCACAACAGTGGCACAGAATGCTGTTGTGACCCAGTGTTCCACCGAGTGTCACACAATGCAGAACATTTCAATTCTTAATACAATCAACATTATATTAATATAACGTTAATAGAAATTTGCCAAACACAACAAAGGCCCTTCTCATATGTTATGAATCCTACACAGAAACCAAATAACTTGACGCACAAACATGACAGCTTACCAACGTGAAATATTACAAAGGCAAAATACACAAAACACGTGTTTTTGTTTTTGTTACTTTTCATTGTGTTAATGCTTCTTTGTGCTTCCATCACTGTTACACTGTAATAAGCACTTACTGCTTGGATAAAAGGTGCAGCAAAGCTAGTAAGACCTTTTCACACATTACTCTTAAAAAGTAATCGTTATGAAGCTCGTAATATTTAGATGTTGTTGACACATCATTTTAACTCTGGTGTGAGACCATGTTTTAATAAATTGTATTTAAAGGGGTCGTTATTTTGTACACATTCAATTAAATACAAATGTAGCATTCAAATATGGATACAGATACATTATTGAATTCTTGAATAGTTAGTCTTAAGTACAAAAACAGCACCACCATCTTCTTGTGACTTTGTCACCTTATTTATGAAAATATTGATTTCACACAATTCTTTATTTTGAAGTTGTCTGTGTCCTTTATTTCTTTTTTTTGCCATAATAATACACAATTCCCCGTCGGTATATCATTTAAAGTAATAGGCCACAAGCAGAACTGTTTCTGTATTTTGTATTAACTGTTCCTGTTCCATAGACGTTAACACTTTCAGAGCTATACAGTCTACTCAGAGAAATTATTATTATATCCATATCCTCCAGCGCTGGTATACAGATTGTACTGTAAAGAGATATGCTCCTGCCTTTTACATAAGTGATAGCCTCGTGCTTTTATTTTGAAGGCAGGCTCCTTTATGTTCCGGTATTGTCCCGTGGTTCAACCAAACCCAGTGCGGTATGAAACTCACCGATGAATTCTAACGAGAGGGAAAAAGAGGAGAGGAAAACGAGAGAGCGAGGGAGATAGAGAGAAATAGGGGGAGAGAGAGAGAGAGCGAGAGCGAGAGCGAGAGAGAGAGAGAGAACGAGGGGGAGGTATAGGAGAGCTGTCGGACCATCCTACCTGCCGTTGCTGTAGAGGAGGGTGAGGTTTATAAATGTACCGTTGACGCAAATCCTATTCGTCTTTGTTGCTGTCAAGGCAGAAAGAAAAGCTGGCGTCCATAACGTGAGCGCGCCTTTCTGCAACATGAACACTAATTAAAATAACGCCGTAGAAGTATGCTACATACACAATAGGAGGTTTAACCTACCTTATCGTACTTTATGGTATTATGTGCCTCACTGCTAATATCCACTAAGCTATTTTTTTTAAGGGACTACCTGCTTTACACACGGTAGGGTGTAGTTTTGCCGGTGACCTGGATGCTGTCGGTGTCGATAGATGGGATCTGATGTTTCACGTTATTCTAGCCGCTACGTGAGCAGGGAATGCCGCTGTAAGCAGGCCTGTCCACCCCTTCTGTCAGACTGAATGGAAGGCTACAGACAGTCAAGGAAAACAAACAGTGGTGCAGGTCGTGGTTTGCTTTGGCCCAGATTGCACTAGTGTTCACGCTGTTATAGTGTGTTGAGGATATATGCCTGTGTGTGTGTGTGTGTGTGTGTGTGTGTCTGTTGTCTCCACTTGGTATCTGTTCATGCCTTAATCATATCTGTGTTGTGGTTGCAGTGTTTTAACATGACAGCCCTGCGTCAGAGGAAGGGCAGCAAGGGGAAGGAGCCCCCTCTCGGTGCAGAGTTTCAGTCCCAACAGTCCAACTGTTGCACTGATCATCATCCCGAAAAGATCTTGCATGGTGAGTGAGCCATCCTCCCACCCAGCTGATGGCGGCTTAGTGTCAGCAGAAATCACCCTTTGACCATATGATAAGCATTGTTGGCAGCCATCCACCCAGCTGAAGCAACCTTAAGCCACATCCAGCTCCTGACCCCGACCTGTTGTGGGTGCAGAATGGGAAGCAAAGTTCTCAGTGGGCTTTTTTACTCACTCTTCTGGTTAAAGCCTGCACTCCTACACCTTTTGTGCCCATGCATATGCAGTCAACTAGTGCTTGGGTTACATCCTCAGAAGACATCAGGCATACTGAGCTGAAACAGTTTTCTGCATTTCACAGATTTCAATTTAAATTGATTGAAATGAATGCCATTTATATTGTATGAGTAACATGCATTTCTCTAGTATCCACTGAACAAAAAACACCTGCTGTTGTCATGTCGACTCAGTGGCATGGCTTAGTGGAGCGCTTCATCAAAATGCAGCCATCATTATGCAGTTTTCTCTTTTTATGTCACTTTTTATTTAAAAAACAAACAAACAAGTGCAACACTATGAATGCCTTCCAGTAAAGACTGTTTGAAAATGTGCGCCGTTATCCCCACATTTAAACAATATTGTGTGTCCCTCCCCCCTCCACACTCTGCCCTCCAGTGTGGCCGTTTGCAACAGGTATAAACTGTTTCTGTCCGAGCATAGTCTCGCTTTGCCAGACCTTCCTCCACAGCGTTGGGGAGGAGGGTCTGGCTAGTCCACACAGCATTCCTGGATGGGTGAAAAAAACGTGCTCTGGTTCACTGGCATTTCTTTAAACCAATCACAATCATCATGGGCGGTGCTAAGCAACGGACGGAGCCACTGTGCAGCTTCGTGTCGGGAAGGAACTTGTTTTGGCGGAACGTGTGTACGTTCAAAAGTTGTTTTAGTCGTGCAACAGAAAACTCAGATTGGACAGATAGTCTAGCTAGCTGTCTGGATTTACCCTGCAGAGATCTGAGGAGCAGTTAACCATAGTCCTCACAAATCCACCGGAGTTAAAATTCCAACGCAAAGAAAATGGAAGGTAACGGACATCCGGCCAAAAAGAGTGTCATCATTTCCGGCGGCGACGGAGCAATCCCGGAAGCGGAACGTCGTGGATACAGACTAGTTGGAGCATAACCTGACAATGCCAAGACCCTGAAAGTGAAGTGGCTAAATAGAATTGAGCCATCATTCATTTCATTATTTACACCTGTGCTTTTACTCTTCTGTGTAAAAACCCTAGCCTGACAAGTCAGACCCACATCCAGATTTTGGGTCTGGGAACTTACCATTGGCAGGGCTCCATCCGAGGGGCGGGATAAACGGTTGTCTTTCAAATTCCCTCTGCACTCAGTAGGATAGCGCTACAACCAACCAGAGCAACGCTAGTTGATAGATTAAACTTTTGCCGTATCCGGTCGGCAAAACTCCGAACACATCTTCCTTTTTTAAGAATGACTTCAGTGCCGTTCTTTGTTCTTTTCTCAAAGAAAAGCTGAACTCCAAGTCTTCCAGAAGACTGCTGTTCCCAGCAGCAGCAGCCATAAGCCCGTCCACCGACTCTATACACCATGTGATTGGCCTGACCAGAGTTTGGTTTTTCCAGCTCGCAAGCCAACGGAGAGTGCCTAGACCCCCCCTGGCTGCAAATTAAATTGCTGACGCTAGGGTGCGTCTAGATTTCTAGCCTATCATGAACCCTGCATGGAAAAAAATTAATCATGTCATGTCGGCTGTTTTAAAAAGTTATGAAACTTTCACTTGCCAGGAACAACTTCATGACTTGTTAATGTTCCTGCAGGTGATTGGTCATGGGGGGCAATAATCTGGACATCAGTTGGTTGGTCTGTGTCTGTTGGTCTTGGCCTGCTGTGCTGTATCTACATGGCCACACTACATGAGAACGACCTGTGGTTCTCCAACATAAAGGTAAAGGCCTTAAAGTTATTTTTTCCTACAGAGGTGCGCTCAGGGTTCAAAAAGACAACTAGTAAGTTAATTTAAGGTTGTTAGAAGTCTCTTCATTTTCCACATTCAAATGAATGTTTGACCATGTTGATGATAGGAGTCGCAGTGCTTCTATAGTCCCTCTTTCATACACATGGGCTCACTTGGCTTGACTCGGTTTGGCATGGCGCGTCAGCCCAGCACGGCAGGGATTTGCATCTCCATAACTGTTAACACGCTTGTCTTCATTCAGTGACGTTTAACAGCAGCGGGCTGGTCAATGGTTGTGATCAAAAGAGCGGCTGTAAAACGGTGGATTTCCTATAAAGCCCCCTGTTATTTTGTTATTACAAAGCTTTCATCACGAAGCAGCAAAATCAGGAAATGTTGGGAATTCTCATCAGCAGAAACTTACCACAACTGCTATACAGCTGAAACATGAAACAGTCACTCGCAATTTCCACCAACTGCGGAACGTCTGCGGATCCGCTCCGGAACGGCGGCGGAGTCAATAGGTTTCCATTAAAGTCAGTGTGCATATTTTCACTGATGGAACGGCTGCGTCCCGACTCCGTCCCAGCTCAGGCGATCCACAGCCCTCCGAAGCAGATACGCAGAGCTTCTATTTTTTGCCGGAGAGCTCGGCAGCAATTCAGCACAGGGCAGATTGTGCGTGACAGGAAGTCGAGCACAGAAACAAAATAAAACATCCGGTTAATTTTCAGATTAAAATAAGCTGTGCTCACGGCGGATCATATTTCAGTAGGTCAGCACAGAGCTGTTTCCCCTCTACTCCTCTGGATGGAAACAAACTGTTGTTGTTTTTGTGGTTCTGTTTATAGAAACCACATCCTGTTATATCGCGCGATCATACGTGAATTTGCGAGATCTCGTGGGTCCTCGTGACTTCAGCTGTCAGTCATGGCCGCAGCCGTTCCGCAAAAAATCCGGACCTGGTGGGTATTGAAGGACGGCGAAGAACGTTCCGCAGCCGTTCCGCAGCTGGTGGAAATTGCGGGTCAAATGAAGGAGATATCTGAAAGTTTAAACAGGGACACAGTAGAGAAACTAAACTCCAAACCACATATATTCTGTTAGAAGCTACAAAAGGTACTGAGATCTGAACACAGACTTTTAAAAATGAGCACAACTCGACACGTTTCAACTGGTAATGGAAATATTAATCAGCAGGACATGGCTTGACTCGGCGCGGCCAAATATGCCAAATAGCCAGGGTCGGATATCGGTATCCCGTATTAGTATTCCCTAACCGTAATACATACGTATGTAGTTGTCTCAGTGGTTTAGTAAGAACTGTAAACTTACTGGCTGTATGTCTCACTGACAATCTAAGACGAGTTTGCCAGCACAGGAAGAAGATCTGGTAATGTTGAAAACACATGAGGCCTTTTATGTCTTTTATGACTTGTTAAGAAGCATCCGAGATGCAGATGATTGATGTATCTGACACTTTTATATGGCGATTATCTAAGGATTTGACGTCCATGTGTAAGATTCATCACCCACTTCACAGATGTGGATATGTACAGGTTTCCCAGTTTTAATATTTAAAGCTTTAGTGCGTAACTTTTTGATATTAATAAAAGGCCGTTACATTCAAATAATTAAGACTATCAGCTCCACAAAAGAAGATGTTCAGAAGATTGTGTCGCCCGGTGACTTTTCATTTTTGACAGGACAGCTAGGTGAGAAAGGGGAGAGAGAGGGGGAAGACATGCAGGAAATCGTCACAGGTCGGATTCGAACCCTGGACCTCTGCGTCGAGGCATAAACCTCTCAGTATATGTGCGCCTGGTCTACCACTGGACCAACCCGGCCACATAACTACCTCTTCTGAAGAGTCCATCATGTTTTTTAAATCCTCCGTGTCCTCCTTGGCTACTAGCAACTGCGTGGAGGAGGGTTGGGGGTGCGTGTGCGGTCACTGAAGGCTTGTATCATGTGGATGCAACAAGAGTTTAGTTGTCATTACTTAGAAATCCTCATGGGGGCGACAGAAACTACGCACTATAGCTTTAAAAGCTGAAACAATTCTACATGCATTTTTTTCTTTTCGTTATCTCAAGAGGAAATGTAGCTTAAACATCCCTTCATCCTGTGTTCGCCGTTAGAATCGCGTCATAAACGCGTCATAAACACGTCATCCTGAAATGGGATGATTGTTTTTCCATGCGCTGCGGCGGATTGATTTGCAAGCGACTCATGGTTAGCCAGACCTTTTTAGAGTCTGTTTAGTGTTGTACAGCAGCAGAACATTGTGCCCTGCCAGATATGATGTCATTTTCAAATCCCCCTTTCCAAAGCTTCACCAACACTGTGGCTCAGACTGAGATATACATAGCAGACTTTGATCCGGTTGACATGGCAGAACAGATCGCTCTGTCAGAGTCATAACCGAGGCAAGATGTAAATGAACACTGTTCATTTACATCTTTTGTTTTTTTTTGCCTCATTTAGCGCTGCAGAAATAGTCATTTGTTTTGGTAGCTAAATGATGGTGTGGCCTGGTTTCGTCTCATGTGTGGTTTACAATGATGTAAGGATGAATTTGTGTATACAAATGGTTCTGAAGGTCTGTACCATAGCTAGGGTGTGAAGTTTACCTGCCATCTATCAGAAAACCGATACAATAATTGAAGATACGGCTACATCAATACAAACCACAGGTACCATACATGGTAATATATTAAAGAGAATGAGAAGCTAAAGATGTGGCACTGGTGCACTGGCACTGGTCAGATTTCTCGGAATCTGCTTAGAAAGTTTGAGTTTCACAGTTTGAGTGAGTCAAAACTAGTGTCCATAGACCGTAGGACAGAAGAGAGAATGAGACAAAACAACTGCACTCTATGACTTCGAGGTGATCTCATCTGTCGGCACTAACTCGGAGTGCCAGCCAGGTGCTTCATTTGTTTCTCATGCAAATGTGCATTGCATCTTGACCAACATAAAGGCCATCTGCACAGGATAATTTGTGAGTTTCTGTCACAGAGAGACATCCAGTTAATTGAGCAGATTCAGTCAGACACAGTTTGTGGTCCTATGCTGTTTTTGTGTGTAAAGGGAAGACGCAGACAGATGCTTTCATTCATAATAAATGCAAGGACTTTACAGGCCTGGCGAACATTTCCCTGAAATGTTCCCAAATAAGTGGGCTCCTGGCTGACATCATCACACATTGCACGCATATGTGGGTGTGCGCGCGTGTGTGTGTGTGTGTGTGTGTGTAGTGTTTCCTTCTGTTAATGCTGTCAAAGCCTCTGTCTAGGACTATGTTCACATAGAGACTGCTAAATCTGAAAATGCTGTTTACATGAAAACAACTTAGGTCCACACTAGCACATTGATCTTTGTCAACACTAAAATGCCCAAACAATAGGAACACAGCTAAATCTCTTCCTGCAACTCTTGGTAGGCAAACTACAAAAGTGTGCATCACAGCCAACATCTGGTTGTTCTGGCAGAAATGGAGCGGGACTATGTCCGACAATTTCTGTAACTTTCCGAAATTCACACCCACTAGTCCCCTAGGCGTGTTGAGGTGAAAAAGTAAGCTGAATAACTCTTTGAATATCTTCCGGGAGAGACTGTCTGAAAATGTTGTGCAGCTATCTGCATATATACACAATATGGAGTATCCTCTCTCTCAATGACAGCCACCTTCTAGTATGGCCGTTCGGAACAGGTAGAAACACTTGATTTCCACGTGGTCTGACAACTTGTTTTTATTAACTTGTTATTTTTGCATAACTCAGCCTTTACATTGCAACCCAGATATCTGTGCAGCTCTCTCAGTCACTTCAATGAGGCCACTGCCTTGACTCAAGAGGGGTGCTGACACAAAGACCTCCAATAGCAAAAGGCATTATCGTCTGCATATAAAGTGAAATCTTGTCAACTTATGCTGTCATTCGGCATGGTTGGGTGTTTGCCAATCCATTTCTTTGCAAGAACATATTAGGGGTGTTGAAATGAATCGTTGCATGGATGCATCGCGATGCGGACCTAGATAATGCTGCATCGATGCAATGACAGACCATAATCGATTATTGCCTACTGGTGGCTGCTTTTTTAGTTTTTGCCTTTTGTCCGTTGTCTGCTGTGTTCAGACTCCTCTACATTCATGAAGTGTCTTTTTTAAGAGCATGATAAAATAAAAAGGGGAGTTCATATCTGATTGCTTGAATTTGTTGATGAAAACCCATGGGTAGCAATACATGATAATATCGAGGAGGTAACGCATCGTGATATCGAATCGATTTGAATCGTTGACAGGATAATCGTAATCGTATCGTGAGACCGGTGAAAATTCACACCACCAAAACATATCCCTGTTACTTGTTTTTTTAAGTTGAAAGTCATATTTGTTCTGTTTATCTTGGAATCGTCGAGACGGAAGGTAAAATGTGTTGACGTGACCTTCCTGAATTTTATTTCATCATCTCACTGGTACCTTATATAACACTTACCAACCTTTGTGTTTTTATTAATTTTTGTTTTTTAAAGATTCTTTTTTGGGCATTTCCGCCTTTTAATGATAGGAAAGCAATGAGAGGGGGAAGACGTGCATGAAATCGTCCCAGGTTGGACTCGAACCCTGGACCTTCGCTCTACCGACTGAGCTATCCTGGCTACGTGTTATTTATTTTTTATTCTGCCGAGTGTTAGCTTGGTAAACCTCTGTCAGTCCCCTCCCACTCTCTGTGATCACCCATACTGTTTTTTAAAACAGTTGACAATTTATTTCTTACTTACATATATTTCCGTCTCTGTTATCAGACAATTGAATCGGCTCATGATTGACTAACTGTAAACAAGGATACAAGTAATGACTGCGCTGCTGCACTGAGATGCCTATCAAATCACTATTTTATGATTACAAAGTCGTATTGACAAAATAGCAAGTATACAGCTCAATGACAACACACCTGTATTCTGCTGTATTGACATTTACAATGAGTGATCACAGAGGTTAAACAGCAACAGTTGTCTTCTTAACTTTACCAGTGGACATCCCTCGGATGTGTCTGACTCTGGAGTAGAGTTGGACGATGTTGACAAAATGTGATATTGCGATATCGATTATGAATATTGTGATATCGATATTAATTTTGATATTTTTAAACAAACGTAAAATTACAAAAGTTACGGGAAAAACGCATCAAAATAGGTTCATAACAAATACAATACAAGGTTTATTTCAACTGACGGTCATATTGGACTGGTACAACATGAATGAATAAATAAGGACCATGTCTACAGAACAGGACATGTTTTACTGGTTGGACAGTATAAAATATATAAATAAGGACCATGTCTACAGAACAGGACATGTTTTACTAGTTGGACAGTATAAAATATATAAATAAGGACCATGTCTACAGAACAGGACATGTTTTACTGGTTAGACAGTAGAAAATAAATAAAGAGAACAGGACACAAATTCTTTCTCTTCTCTGGTTCGTTCTGTTTAGTTGTCTCTATCTATTTCTTCACTTACACTGTCACTCTGTTGAAATATGCACACACGTGGTTCGCTCCATAGGGTTGGTCACCTAGTGGACCCGTGCGATGACGTGCACTAACGTGCAAGTGGCACGGTAACTGGCCAATGAAATGATGATCACTACAGTCTTTCAAGCGGGCTCTAAATCAAACACAACTAAGCCACACAGCCAACAGACGGGACGCAGCGCTCCACAAAATAAACTAAATATTGCATACTTATTGCGACACCTTTCGATATTATTTTGCTTAACGTGAAATCGTGATATCGCGATAACGATATTGAGTCGATATATCATGCACCCCTACTCTGGAGATAGTTTTGAGGTGCAAAGACCGCCAGCTCAGTGGGGGCCGAGGGCCAAAATAGAAGGAACAAGATTCATGTTCATATTTAGCCGGCTTACGCTTGGTCTCCACGGGCAGCTTTTTTCAACTGCAACTCCCCGTATCGGTGACACGCAGCGGATTCCAAGAGAAATTGTGTCACCACAACATGATGCCGACGGTGTACACCAGGGACTTCAAACTCAACTTCACTAAGAATCACATCAAGGGCCAGACATGTTTAGTTTATTGATATGCTTTTATTTAATCGAAAAAGTCAAATATTTTTGACTGTATTATTGCATGTGTCATATAGTCTTCTCACTTACAGTTTGGTCGACATAAAGTCCGAAAGAAGTCAGGAAAAAGTTCCTCAGCCATCATAGAAAAAAAGCGCCCTAAAACAAAGTGACAAAAACTTCGGCAAAAGTGACAACGTCGGAAAAAGTTCCAAATCGTCAAAAAAAATTACAACAGCGTCAGAAAAAACGACAAAAACTAGGTGGGCCAAAATGTATTGCGAACCTAAATTGATATGCGGGCCGGATAATAATCTGCGAGGGGCCTGATTTGGCCCGCGGGTCTTGAGTTTGACACATGTGGTGTACACATTTTGCAGATAATTTGTTGTTGGCGGGGATATACGTTTCTATTAGTTTCTATCTGGCCTATCACAAACTATTTGTTACGTTTTGTACTCCAGTCACACACTTTGCAGCTTAAAAAGTTGCGTTTAGTTTACTTCAACTAACAATGCTACTACTACTAAAACAAATGTATAACTCACCAGGTATACCAACTGCCTGGGCAACCTTCTGCCAAGCTAGCTGTTAACATCCCTGTAGTCACACAGACGTATCATAAAGTAAGCTATAGGATAATCACGATCTTTTAATTTGCATGGAATTTTAAACATAGCATATGTGTATACACTGGAGAATATATTGGAGGCACGTTTGCGTGTCTGCCCTCTCACTGGCTACCGCTCTGCAAAAGTTGACTCGGAGTCAACTTTGGGAGAGCGATGAACTTCCGGGCACGTTCGCCACTGTCAGCGGACTTCGCTCATACCGCTGTTCTCATAGGGAATGATTTGAATCGTTAATATGGACATTATACAAGTCCACCTGCAGCACGGTGTCCTTTTCCAAGCCACAACGAATGGTGTAATGTACAGCTTAGCACAGTGTTCAGACACTTGTGGCTCAGCCAAGCTCATGCTGCCGTCTGACCTTACCTTGAACTGCTTGCTCTTGCTCCCTCAGTTCATTGAGATGACGTATTTTGTTTCCTGCACTCAGAGAGGGCTCTCACTCTTCCACTTAAACACACACACACACACACACACACACACACACACACACACTGTCTTAAGTGTGTCCAGGTCAAGTAGGATGGAAAGAGCCGTGAAACACGCTGGAAAGTAATTTGGGAGTTTAGGAGTCCTGCCCGTTGGTGTTTGTACTTTTCCGGTTGTTGCTGTTTGACCTGACCCTACATGACTGATGGTATCAGAGTGTTGGAAGTCTGTCAAGAAGCTGTTGAACAGAGGAGGAGACTGGTTTTAATAATCTCACATGTGGCTTCCTCATCCATTGTGTTGTAGAGGGAACGTAGTAGCAGTGTTAGCCTCAGGTTAGAAGGCTCTGGTGGGTTTGGTATCAAGTTCTTCTCTCTGTCTCGCCAGTCATCATACAACATATATGATGAGATATGGGACAGCTGGCCGAATCTGGCCTCTTGAATTCATCAGGTGAGATGCCATGACCACGTCTGTCCGAGTGCAGAATGCAGTTTATTTCAGACGTGCTCAAAGCTTGACGTCAGTTCCAGATCCACAAAACCCTCTGACAAAAGTTCACCGCATTTTCCGAATCATCATCCAACATGTTCCCGTCTCTCGTCCCCACCTCCACCCCATATTAATCTTTTCCTGTGTGCATGTGTGCTTTTATAGACAAGAGGTCACCAGCAGTGGCTCTCTTTTCTTTCCCTCCCTCTGGCTGCTCCAGTTATCTACAGCCCAGCCTGCTGTTCACACACTCACTGAGGCTCAGTCTGTATGCTTTCTTTCCACTTCTTACTTAGTAGAACGATTGCTTTTTGTGTCTGTTAGAGTTCAAGGGAGGCAGATGTCGGTCCTTGTTTAAGCTCCGGACGACATAAAGCAGAGGGAATACAATGCAAGGCCAACGCTGGACGAACCCCCACTTGAATTCTTCAAGCACCATATCAGAGCGGTGGGAGTTATTCAAAGAGCCATACGGAGGAAATGGTAACAGAGAGAAACGGAGAGAGGGTCCCTGTCTTTTTAAGAAGTGAACTGGCTTTCAGGATAATGAGCAATGTGTGAACTTGTTAACTAGGCCCCCATTCTCTTTGACCTTAATTTAAATTGAGGATTAGCCATCTCATCAGAGTTCTTGGGGAAAAGCCAAGGCTTGTTTTGCCTCGAGCAAACTCAAAAGACGGGTTGGAAAGGAAACTAGCTGCTCATTCCCTCGTAGAAGGCTTTTGCATATTTCCTTTGGCAAGGAACTTGAAGCGATTTAAAAAAAGCTAATTTATTTGGGCCGACTTCAAGAAGAGAAAAACACGCCGCATTTTAACATTCATTGCCGTAATGGATTTGGATCAGTTCTATAGCTCAGGCCAGGAGCATGCTGTTTATCTACCTGAATTCAGCTCATCAAAGGATCCATGAACTCATTGATAATCTGCATCTTCTCAGGCAATGGAGCTTCGTAAAAGAGTTAGGCTGAGCAAGCTGCAACACAATCTGGGCCTGCCTCCAGATGCACCGGCTGAAGGGAGACGCAGCAGTAACATGATGTCGGGCACAGAAAGGTCTAACGCCACACTTCAGGATACAGGGGAGCTTTCTCTGCTAAGAGGATCCGGTTCTTGTTCCGGTTCAGGCGTTCTTGCCCGGTGGCCTTGGCGACAGCGTGTTTCCATGGCAACCGGGCTGTTAATAGCCGGGCTGCTGGCACTGACTCAGGCCTGGTGCGTCAACTCCATACATGAGAATCTGCTGTGGTTCTCTCAGCTCACGGTAGGCGTTATGATTTGATGAGGATGAACTATGCACATCACAGACAAGCTCTCGCCCACAGTAACAGCCTGTGGTGCGAGTTAACATACCATAACATCCCCCCATCACACCCCTGAGCACACAGTAGCAGTTTGTCTGGTCACAATATTTATATTCGTCCTCTTCTTTAAATATATTTTTTTAAATTGCTATCATCTATTGTCCTCCTTGTTATTGATTTATCAGTCGATCAGACCAGTTCAATTGATGAAATATCATATGGAATCCAAAATTAGTTGTGAATTTACTGAATTCAACAACAAAAAAAGCATCCTTGGTTCGCAGTTTTGAAAAGACCTGAAGCGGTATTCTATTACAACAGTACTACAGGAGGGAATTACGGGGTAACTCAATATATCACGATTCAATGGCCACAATAACAGTAAGGCTGGACCCGAATATTCGACTGCTCGGATATTCGTTCGTCTGGTTGGTATTTGGTTTTTAATTTTGGGACTTGGATATGTGTTAATTTCTCCCCCCTTAGTTCTGTAGAATAACCGAGTCCTTAAAAATTAATGCTTTTTAATAAACCGAAAGACACGTGTTGCAGTGTTTTAATTTCTACTCAGTGGGAGAGTCTTTACTGTGTTTTGCTGTCTTTCTCTCCTCTACCTTGATCTCCGTGTTTCACTGAGGGAAGGTATACGTCCCCCAGAGACGCAGAGATAAAGGTGCAGTGACGACTCGACAGTCCGCTAACTTGCTGCTCTTGCTACCAACACTAGCTGCTCTGTTTCAACAATGTTAGGCTGAAAAAAACATGCATGCAGGCTGCAATTCACTGTGGTGCTCCGATGGGATTATAAACTGAGCAAAAACCTGCTAGCCGCGTGCTAATTCGTGCAGTACAAACTCCCAAACACCGCGGCGCTGTGCCGTCACTCTCAGCGGAGAACGGAGAAATGTCTGGCTGAGTCGAGTTATATTCAAATTCAAATAAGCTTTATTGGCATGACAGATCAGTAAGACATATTGCCAAACAGTACCGAAAATTATTAACATTGATAGAAGATTAGCAATAAATATACAGTAACACGCAAATATCAAACCTCGTCAATCAAATACATAAAGGCATTAAAGCGGCCATATTATGCTCATTTCCAGGTTCATAATTGTAATTTGAGATTGTACCAGAATAGGTTTGCATGGTTTAATTTTCAAAAAACACCATATTTTTGTTGTACTGCACATTGCTGCAGCTCCTCTTTTCACCCTGTGTTCAGGTCTCTGTTTTAGCTACAGAGTGAGACCTCTCACTGCTGGAACATCTTTGTTGTCAGTCGCACATGCGCAGTAGCTAGGTAAGGATTACATGAGCTAGCTAGCTGTTTCTCCAACTTCTAAACGAGGGCGCACTTCCAACTTTGTGTGGAATACCTGCAGAACAGGGACATGGAAGTAGTTCTATATAGAGATGGTCTGATACCATTTTTCCGATACTGCTTAACATCTCTAGTTCCATACAAATTATTTTGTAGATTAGGGTGAATTCATGTGTGTTGTAGCAGTGTTTTGCCATTGAGAACGAGCTAGCATGCTAGCCGTGCAGATTTTGACCAGCTGACCCGGAGACTGAAGGCAGGACACATTCAGAAACCGTATCTCACTCAAAACAGCATGGATGGGTTTTTCAAAGTTTGTATGCGTGTGGAAGCACCAGAGACACAAAAGAACACCCCAAATCCCAGAAAAAGTGATTCTTTCATAATATGGGCACTTTAAATAACAATTAATAATGTGGGCAACTGTAATAGTTTTATAGATTTTTACAGATTTTTCTCAGTTTTGCAGTTCGGATAGGGGAGATAGAGAAACCCAGGAAATATATAATTTTTTTTTTTCAAAGAAAACCTCTCTCAAATCCTTCTGACCCATTTTTCACAGTATAATAAGAAGAGATTAGGTCGTAACCTGAGCAGTTTGATGTGTGTTGAGGTCTGCGTGGTTATACTGTAGCAGCCTGGTGTCGTTTTTTAAGGCGATGTAATGAATGTTAACACTGTCTCTGTTGCTAAGTCCCATCAGCCGAGCCCAAACGATGGTATTCAGGACAGCCCTAAATAACAATGATATCATGACACAGTCAGTTATACAATAAGCTGAATGTTGCAAGGCAGTTATCTACAAAGCATTCTTGTAGCCGAAATGGCAAAATATGTTTTTGTAAAACAGGAATGAATCATAGACCACTGTGTGATTTACATTTGAAAATCACACAGCTTGTTTCGCCTCTGCCGACTGCAGCGCTCTTATAAAAACTGGACCAATGTCAAAGATTGTTGTTCCCATCAGTCACTTAGACACAAAAACATAGGAAAATAGGGTCTAGGTTGAAAAAATCGGTAGTTACCCTTTAAGCAAGACACTGAAACCAAAATGTTCTCCTGATGGCCAGTCCAGCGCCATCAATGTGTGAGTGCGTGTTAAAGGGTGAATGAGAAGCAACTAAAACGCCATGCACGTGCAGCCCATTCACCATGTCAAACATAAACTAGTAGCAAAGAAACGGAACTGAACATCAGAAGAGTTCCAGAGCTGTCAAGATTCGTCAATATTGGTTTTAATAATGTACTCCACGAACATGACATTATAGTAGGCCTGCTCGATTATGGAAACAATTACAATCACGGCTACTCATTGTCTTTTGTAAAGGTGTTGCAGTTATTAAGCTTAAAAAACAAACAAAACGGTTAAACAAATCATCAGCGAAAAACAACTAGAACTGTAAAATGTCAATTAATGCTTTTCCCGTATTAGGACAAAATAAGAGTTATGTGCAAAACGTATAGTGCAAAATAATAGTTTATCTTGATTCATCTGTATTTGTGATCAATAGCAGCCGTAATCGCAATTGCGAATACAATTTCCATGAATTGCACAGCCCTAGATTATAGGTGGAGCTATGCTGGGAGTTTGCTGAGGCTACAAAACGTAAAGGCGTACATTATCCCAGCCTAATAGGTGCAAACAGCAATCTGTTTAACTTAAGGTGATGAGATGTAGCTGTAAGGGTGGGGCTACAGGCTACAAATAGACATTTTAGGGGGGGATGGTTAGAATATGGAACATTTTGTATACAAAGTGAATTTATATGTCACTTCATGGTGGATTTGTGTCTTTTTCAGCATAAAAGCTTAAGATGTAATGCAAATGGAAATCAGCAGGGCCGTTCCCTCCCAGTCATTTAGTGGAAAATCTGTTCTTAAGTCCATTAGTTGTTTTTTTTATGGTCTTTTTATGAGGGATGAGCTTTTAATCATAAGTTATTACTGGGAAAAGATGACATAAATCGTACTGTAATAATACTCCGAAACATTCTTTGGTCCCTTGGAATGACCACATTCAACTGTGCAGGGACAGGGTACTGGATACTTTCAGTGAATTCACATAGCTGATATGTCAATGAAATATATCAAATCATTTGCTTTGAGTCGAGCACAGCTGTGAAAACTATTTACAAGCTGAACATGATAGATTGATGATTGAGTTAATATTTTGCAGCTGGCTGTTCACTGTTTGCACTCTGTTTCTCCCCCCCCAGTGGAACAGTAATCATTCATGGCAAGCAGGAAATCTCTTGGGAAGACATCATCTAAGCACACACGCACACGCACGCACACACGCACACGCACACACACACGCACAGGCACACACTGTGTTACCTGTCTTGTTGTTACTTTTGAGGATTATGACTGCGTTAGCTGCTTTGCCTCGATCCTCCATGTTTCTGTCATGCTTTGCCAGCATATCTGTTTTCCATATTTTAGAGAACAGAAGTCTTTGGTTTCATACAACTAAAATTCCCTTTTTGCTTTCAGGAAGTGGAGCGGGAGATCTCCTTTCGGACAGAGTGTGGACTGTACTATTCTTACTACAAGCAAATGTTGCAGGCCCCGTCCATACAGGAAGGTAAGCACTATGTTTACGGTGATGTCATTTCTCGGTGTGTGTTATAGCTGGGCAATATATCGATATTATATCGATATCGTGATATGAGACTAGATATCGTCTTAGATTTTGGATATTGTAATATCGTGATATGGCATAAGTGTTGTCTTTTCCTGGTTTTAAAGGCTGCATTACAGTAAAGTGATGTCATTTTATGAACTTACCAGACTGTTGTAACTGTTCTTACCCACTTAGTCATTATATCCACATTACTGATGATTATTTATCAAAAATCTCATTGTGTAAATATTTTGTGAAAGCACCAGTAGTCAACACTACAATATCGCGGTATCGCTATTGAGGTATTTGGTCAAAAATATTGTGATATTTGATTTTCTCCATATCGCCCAGCTCTAGTGTATATATATATATATATATATATATATATATATATATATATATATATATATATATATATACAGTATGTATCGCATCAATAATGGCCTTTTATTGAATTGAAGGGTGGTGTCTTTTACAAAAACCAAAAACACAAGAGCAAAAGTGTAAGGAATGGATTAACAGTTTATTTATCTGATTAAACATTAGCTGCAAATATTAGCGAGTTGGACTAACTAGTAGAGATGCACCGATAGACCGGCCGGTGACCAGGAATTGGCCGGTTTTCACGTGCTCGGCCATGACCGGCGACCGGCAGGTCAGTCTGACATATGCTGAGTTCATGCCGGTTAACGCTACAATTAACTGACAACATAAGTTATACGAGTTACAGTTCTCAAGGACGCACGCACACACGGCGCGACAGCACAGTCTCTTTTGCCTTTCTCTCAACTTTTCCGCCGTGTGTGGCGCGTACCCGCTCGCGGTGTGTGACATGTAGGGAACCTCATAAATTAACCTGCAACACGTCAGCTGTTTGGAAATTCTTCAGCGTGTGTGCAGAAGATAACAAGTTTGCAATATGCAACACCTGCAAGGACAAAGTAGGGCGTGGAGGGACGACACCAAAAACCAGAATCACATTTTTTTTGTTGGATATTGGACGTGAAAAGAAGGAAATGGTTCTAACGTTAGACTTTAGATGTGTGTGAATTTCCCACACCAGGAGTCATTTATATAGTTCTATTTTATAGTGATCCATTATCTGTTCAAAAAATGTTCTATGTTCTGTGCAAAATGTTCTATTAAAGAAAAGATAGAAAATAAATATTTGTGTGTGCTGTAAAGTTCATTATTGGATTTGGGGCCCTTTCCTTCCCTGCAACTCCACTCAGCATAACCCGAGAAAGTGTTAGGTTTGCCGAATACATGTACTGTGCTTGTATCTTTCTCACCCTAACAGCCTTTCCTAACATTACAAGTCAAAACATACTGTTTTAAAATACAATATGCAAGCTTAGCAGCCACACAGGGCTGTGTTAGATCGAAGTAACAGTCTGATCTTACATTTTTCTTCATCAGACATACTTATAATTCTGTGACTAACTAGCTCTACAGTGTGACTCAAGGACAATGCTGTTGCTTCATTTCTTGTTTTTGTCTTCTACGTGGATCATCAACTGGTGAGGAAGATGGCTTTTAGCATGGTATCATTTATCTAGCTATCAAACTATATATTTAAGACCATTTCACAGGACTCTTGTTTTAAAACGAATCAGCTGGAATCACTCAAAAGTCAGCCAGACATGACGTTTATAACCAACTAATGGAGCTAACGTTAGGTAGCTAGCTACAGCTGTTAAAATCTGGTAACCCGGCATTTTAAAGGATGTGAAATTACTGTAGTTATTGCAACATGGTTTTATAATAGCTCATAAAAACATTTCGTCTACATGTAGAGACATCAGACAGCTCTTTCTTCCTCTTACAAGGAAAAATCAACTTTTTTCCCTCAGACCAAACAACTCACAGCAGTTTGTCGTGACGCATAGTCTGCTCTGAGGGAAATTAGTCTAATTATTTGTTCCCATTATCGTGTAAAATTCCTAGTTGGAAACAGGCCTAATTTTCCACTAAGGCAAATAATTGAGCTGTAGGCTAATCAGTTGAGGAACTGGCTGACCTTGCTTTCTGTCTCACTCGGTGCTCATTTCTTCTCAGCAGAATGGCTTGATGTGCAGAAACTACAGTAGTTAGAGTTAGGGCTGCACGATTATGGAAGAAATAATCACGATTATTTTGGTCAATTGAAATCACGATTACTCATTAACCTTTGGGGGGGGGGGGGGAGGGGGGATTATTTGCAATCGTTTCTAAAAAAGCATTATATTTCTTACAATTCCATTCCAGGATATAGTGTCCTTTCTCTCACAGAAAGAGTCTTTGGGTCAGAATAAAATCAGTTTTACTGCTGTGAGTCTGTTCAGCTTTATATATACTGTATATACTTTACACATACATATAGCTAATGAACAATTCCAGATACATAACACATTTTCCAATCTCAGATCACATTTTCTTTTACTATGACCACTCTTACTGTCATTACTAAACATTGTGCCAAAATGTGAACAATGTCGTTGCGTAAAGCAGGTGATTTAACGTCACCGCTCATTTTACATACAGTTCAGCAACAAAACAAAATGCTGAGGGAACATTACTATGTTTTTTCATGTTGGTTTTGAGCAGTACGCCTAATGGAAGAAACGAGAAGTCAAAAGATTGATTTACAAAAAGACAAACAAGTGAGGTGGGAAAAGGTAAGCAAGGGTGGAAGAAAAAGGATGGAAGGAGGCGTGCATAGAGAAAAGGAAGGAAAGATACAGAAGCAGGAATGAGAGGAGAGGTATAAGGACAGAGAGGAAGGATAACGGAGCTAACACAGGTAGGAAGAATCAAAGTGAGCGAGGAAAGGACAAAGGGAAGAAAAGGGATAAAGCCAAAATGACTGTTTGGAAGAAAGGAATGAATGAAGTAGAGTAGGTAGTGTGTGTGTAGTATTGTGTACTCTGTTAATGGAAAACAGGTTCTGGTTTCTATGGTCTTACATGGATCAAGAACACAGCAGTAATCAGGCTGACACAAGTCAGCCTGCAGCAGGAACTCGGCTCTCTGCTGCACGTTTGGTGTCACGCTTTGTTCCAGTCAAACCAAATGAATAGTAATGATACTGCACCCAGTACCCAACTTGGAATAATGACACCAGTGTGCGTGTGTGTGCGCTCATATAACGTCAGTAGCATTCTTTTTGCATGGCATAACAATGCCTTTTCCACCAAGGAGGTCATGTTGTTCGTCTCGGTTTGTCTGTTTGTTTGTCTGTCAGCAGGATTGCAGAAAACTACTGACCCGATTTTTAGTTTTTTGAACTTGGTGGAAGGGTGTAGCATGAGCCGAGGAAGAAAACCATTACATTCTGGAGTGGATCCAAATCATGAGGCGGATATACAAATATTTACCTTGTGTTGTAAGAAAACTTGTTTAATTTGTTATGAATCTATTTTGATGCGTTTTCCCATAACTTTTGTAATTTGACATATGTTTAAAAAATATCGAAATTAATATTGATATCGCAATATCACATTTTGTCAATATCGTGCAACCATAAAGGATAGTTCTGGTTTAGTACAACGTGGGTCTTATTTGAGTAGTTTTTGCCAATAATACTCACCAAAGTACTTGCTGAGATGGGGGAATACAATGACATCGTTGAAAAGCATTCAGGCAGGGCCAGAAACATCAGCCATCAGACAGGTTGTAAACAAACCCCCAGTTTAACCAAGCTGGAAGAGAAAACAAAGGTGAATGCTAAAGTTCTAACCATCACAGTTTACAGACTGTCCTGTGCAATGGACAGTCCCTCCGGGATTTCGCGGCCTTTTTTTGAGATTGTTGCGGCCCAAAATGCCTGATTTCGCGGGAGCTTTTGTAAAAAATTGCGATGTCTTTTGCAAAAAAGTTGTTTTTTTTGTATAGTTCTTTCAAAATAAAAAGGAAACTTGTTTTGGGGAGAATAAAATGACTCTGGGCTGAGTTTTCCTAGTACCCTTACCAAAAAGGCTCAGGATGCTGCAAATGTTGGTATAATATGAAAATGGCTGGTGGGTTTAAGACAAAAAATAATAATTTATTGAATGAATCAAATTTGAACATATGTGTCAGTGGCTTGTTGATCTTGACATTGTTAGTTATTTTCCTATCCTGGCCTGGGCTGGGACACACATTCATACGGTTTGATAATACTGACTTTAACTTATCATTAACTTACAATAATGAGCGTAGCTGTCCTCAATTTAGGCCATCGTGTCTAAATCTCCATTTTCTCCTGCATCCACCGTGTGTGTGTTGTTTGTGTGTGTGTCTCTTTGTGTGTTTGTGTGTGTGCAAGCGTCAGTCGCGGGGGGTACGGAGCAGTAGCCCCACCCGCTGCAGAGAGCCGACAGCCAGGATGGAAACGGCAGCAACTTCAGCGACTTTTAAATAGTTAAAGTCTACATTGATGTTCAAATGTATCGGACGGTCTGAAATGTTCTGCACGGTCTTTCTCTGTACGTTCTGTTGGTAAATGAGTCCCACACACGGCTCGTCTTCATATCAAAAACAAAGAAATGATCAACCCGTTCTCACTGCCGTTTGGTCATTGGCTCTCAGAGTGCACGTGGGACTGCTGTGATTGGTTGAAGTCGTGGGAAACTTCAGGTTATTGGTCAAATGTGCGGAAAAGTTGCGGTGATTGGTCAAAATTGCGAGTCGCACCAAATTCGCGGTGATTGGTTGAATTCGCGAAATCCTGGAGGGACTGAATGGATTATAACCAACCTTTTAGATATATTCACAGTTTTGTTGAAGTGTGTACAACATGTCTGTCTTCTGGCCGCTCATATTGCTTTCTCTGTTGGACTCTGTTGTACCAATGTTGCCATGTTCCCAGATTCAGAATCAGAATCAGCTTTATTTGCCAGGTATGAGGACACATACGTGGAATTTTGCTTTGGATTATACATATAGTTCCAGCAATTACTTTGGTCAGTACAATGTTATAACCACTGATAGAAATCACGTCCAAAACTACAAAAACAAGACCCAAAGATGCAATAAGTCTGAATTAGCCTTTAAACCTGCAATACATACTTTTTTTGGCCACTTGGGGGCAGCAGAAACATGCTGTGAACACAACACTGATATATTATCACCTCCTATACCTTAGCTAGTTGCTTATTGTCACATTCAGCAGATATGGACTGACATTAGCATTCATTCCAATTGTGGCAGCCTGGCAAATGTCCAGCCTAATATTTAGTTTCCTTTCAGCTTTGTTGTGCTCCCTACCATCTCCTGATGGGAATATTTGTATCTTTAGCTGATAGGTTTTCCACTATGATTACCACCTAGTCACTAACTTTGTCTGTCTGCTCCTGGTGCTGGGCAGGTGGTGTACAGTGGGTTTTTAGAGTGTTAGCTGCCTGCTACAGCTTAAAACAAATGATAGTGGTGAGAGTGGAGCCAATTAGTTAATTTGCAGACCGTTAAATCAAAACAGCAAGCAGAAAGATGTTAAATTACTATGTAGAACTAAGGGGAACTGCAGAGTGGAGTGATCACTATATATGACACCTGTCACATTTGGAGATGTGACACCAAAACGATGCCGGAAACCCTGACATATTTAGATTTTTTGAGAGAACAAGCAGTACAAAAGTACTCAGTTATTTTAATTGAGCAAAGGAAGGAAGTGATGCTTGAGGGCTTCCAAAGTTGAATGCACTAATGGGTTCAGACATCCATTGTGCTCTCAGCAATCACGGAATGAAATTCAGGCAGAACACTCTGTGGTTACAGTGGTTGAAGCATTGTTCTTCAACACCCCCATACTCTGTTAATGAGCGAAGTGAGCTTTATCAGTCTCTAATTGTGAATAAATGGTGGCATTTAAAGTGTGTGTGTGTGTGTGTGTGTGTGTGTGCGTGCGTGCGTGCGTGCGTGTGTGTGTGTTCCTAGGCGTCTCCAATTTGATCCATGACAACCTGACAGAATCCAAGAGGACCATTAATCTCCTACAGCGAATGAATATCTACCAAGAGGTCTTTCTCAGTGTTCTCTACAGATTGCTGCCCATACAGGTACCACGTCACTCAGCTGTCAGCTATTTTACAATTGGCTTGTAAAACACAAAATATTAGAGTAATGGCCGCCGCTATTACAAAATGATTGACTGCCTCTGTGACTGTTCTTGTCATTTGTGGCCCATGAAAATAAAGCATTCTCCATGTGTGAAAAATGTAACGGGGGGGAAAAAAAAAAGAAAAGAAAGAATACCACACTTCAGTGTTTTCTTTTCATTGTCATTATTATTAACCACCTCCCTGGTACTGTTGTGAATGATAGTCATATTAGCAGACTGTCAGGCATTTGAGGTGCAGTGGCATTTTAGATTTTGGTCTTGATAGCAGACATGGCTTGGCACACTTGCACTTCACACTGGAAGGAAAAGGTTTCTGGATCGGCACATCAATTAACCGAGAAACAGTTACTGAGCTTCCTCAGAGTCCTCACTGTGACAAGAAAGACGTGGAAGTGAACTATCAGACCAAACTTTGAAAATGCCACAGTCACAGTTCCTGAATGCCCGAGTCTGTCGCTGTCACTGCAGTCAACTTCTATGTGTGTGTTCATTTACAGCTCCTGATTAACTAAAGGTCTCTCTCTCTCTCTCTCTCTCTCTCTCTCTCTCTCTCTCTGTGTGTGTGTGTGTGTGTGTGTCAGTTGTATCTGGAGCCAGTGTATTTCTACATATACACGGTGTTCTCTCTCCAAGCGGTGTATGTGATCGCTCTGTACCTCACAGCATGGCTCCTGTCGGGTTCCTGGCTGGCCGGTACGCTCGCCGGGGTCTGGTACATCCTCAACAGGTGGGTAAAAGCAGTGTGTTCAAGTTTACATGTCAGCATAAACATTTTACATGTTTGTGCCCCTGTAAATTGGATTCAGTATCACTTCATTATGACCTTTTGGTAGTGATCTCTGAGGAGGTGTATGTGAACAGGGTTAAACGTAATAATAATAAAACTTTTTTTTTTTTTTTTTTACTTTTTAAGTTTCAAAGTGCTTTACAGAGACAGAAGAACAAGAGACAATTACCAGATTAAAAGTAAAAATAGATAGATACAGTGATAATGACAAGCGAGGTATGAATTACTAAAACACAATAAAACAAGTAAAATGGAAGAATAACCGTTCAAGGGAAGGCAATTCTGAAAAATTGCGTTCATAAGTAAGATCTAAAAAAAGAAACGGAGCTAGCCTGCCTTGGGCCTGTACTACGAAGCGAGATTTGGCGTTACCAAGGTAACTTCAGGTTCAACCCAGGGTTTAGTGTATCACACCTAACCTAACCTGCTGGGAGCAGGTTCTGTTGGAGATTAGAGATCAGCCGCTGTTGAAGCACCGCCTACTGACCAATCAACACTCGCTTGGTAACGGCGTCACCGTTCTTAGAAGATCCAGTGGAGCTCGGTGCGCGGAGAGAGAGAGCTGTGCGCTCATAAAAGTTAAAACATTTAGAGAGCGATAACCCCGTTAACATTGCCTGATGGGTATTTTTTATGAAAGATCTATATTTTCAGCCTACGTACAGGCTATTTATACGATCGCTTCCCACTGCCAGGGCTGCAACTGAAATAACAGACTAAAGCAGACAGTTTATGGAAAGCACAAGTGTAATTATGGTCAGATCTTGTGCCTGACTGATGGGGAAGTGATATTGATAAGCGTTGTGATTTATGCATTTACAGCGTGGGCTATTTTTTTTACCAGCTTTCCTTTCTGTTTCAGGAAGCAGTAACTGTATTGCGTTTTGCATGCAAAACCGTGTCTGTGTTCTTCATTATTTATTTATTTTTTTATTGAATTTTCAGTACAATATAACAACTGAACACAGTCACCTCAATTTGTGAGTAATATATGGAAAAACAAAACAAAAAAGGAAACAGGTCCTGTGAGGAAAGGTGATGCTCGCCACAAAAATAGAAATAAGATGTATACATTTCAAGTCGCTGCTTTATTCACTAATGAGTCCAAGCTGTGAACCAATGTCCTTATGTTTTATTTAAGTAAAATGTCCACTTCTGCCATCTGTTGGCATATAAATCTTCTCTTAATGTGTTCTTCATATTTATGTGAAATTATAGTTTGCTCTTCTTATGTAAAATATGCAGCTCTGGTAGATGTTTGTGATTGGTCATGCGCGAGAACCTCTAAAAGAGAACCTCCAAAACAGAACCTCTGCCGGAGCATCTCAGGCTGTATTCAGGCTGATAAGTGGGTAACGGTAAGTCAGTGATAGAATCAGGGGCCAACCCTAAACACGTTTTAAAAGTAATCATTCAAATAATTTTTCGGTGAGATGTGGCTTGACCCCCAAAAAAACGGCGGCGGAGTCGATAGGTCCATTAAAGTCAGTGTGTTTCCACTGACTGCAGAATGGCTGCGTGCCGACTGCGTCCCAGCTCCGGGCGTTCCGCAGCCCTCCGGAGCAGATACGCAGAGCTTCTATTTTTGCGCCGGAGCATACCGGCAGCAATAGTGCGGGACAGGAAGTCGAGCACAGAAACAAAATAAAACATCCGGTTAATTTTCAAAATAAAACACACTGTGCTCACGGCGGATCATACTTCCCTGCACTACACCTTGAAAACGTCATAATGGGCGGAGACAGGCCCGAAACAAGCTGTTGTTGGTTTTGTGGTTCTGTTTATGGAAACTACATCCTGTTATATCGCGCAATCATATGAATTCCGCAGTTGGTGGAAATCTGCCGTTAGCCATCCTCCTGCTCATCTAATGACATGTCTGTAGTGCAGAAGAACTCAGCAAGCAAAACTAAATGGGCATAAACAATGTAGGTTTCAAACGTTAAAGAACAATTGGAGTAAGTAGTATGTTAAGTAAATGCTTTCAGCATGTTTGATAGTCCTCAAGGTGAATGTAAACAGAAACTTTTGTTTATACTTTATAGAAAACTCCACAGGGCACCTTTAAACAATATCAATAAAAAAACACTTGAGCAGTTATTAGCCATTAGTCCTGTGTCTGAGTAGCTGGCTTTCCCCAGTTCCTCGTAATGGCCTTTCTTATTGTTTTATTTGATGTTCATTTGATAGATTGAGGGACAAAAACATAGATACATGCACACCAATTATCCAATGCAGTGTGTCACAGCATTTATAGCTGCTGATTTCCAAGGCCTTTTACTTGCTATTTGTAGTATTTTAAAATATTACAGAGATAAAGTACAAGTCATATCTTGTTATTCGTTGTAACACCTAAGATACCATTTTCTGACAAACAATATTTAAGTCTCTCCACACCCGAGCAGCACTCCATGCAGACTGCATTGCGACTCGATATGTAAGTGATGCACGCTCTCTCCAACATATATGACATGTATGTAACCGCCTATTATAAACCGTGGGTGTGATTAAAGAAAACAATAATCTCTTTCAGAAGGATTTCCTCTGTGCTGTAGATTTTGTACGTTTTTTCAATCGCTATCTGAAATCTCAGTATTAAGCTGCTTTTTTTTAATTTTTATAATTACTTCAAAAGTAATCAACCCTTGATATTATGCGTGGATTATTTATTTCCATGTACGCTTTAATTATTAATTGGATTATCTTCTTTACTTCCATCGGGAAATCTGTTTAGATTTTCGTACCCATAGTAATCCCTTTGCATGCAGCATGTGTGAAATTCACGTGTCCCCAAATCATATTTTTGTCTCAGATTCTGGGAGGAAAAAAAATAAACTCCAGCTTAGAGCTGAAGATCTTCGTCCCCGATGTCGTCGCTGCCTGGAAGGCACTAGGATTAGGCAATGGTTAGGGTTAGGGTTAAAATGCAACGCCCATGATGGGCGCTGCGAAGGGCACGGGCCCAAGGGGACCACTGGTGTGAAAAACACACTTAAAAACCTCCTTAAAAAAACGGGTTTGGTTATATAAAAGCTGTTTTAAAGAAGGCCAGATATTAAAAGCAGGTTAAAAGAACCACTGGACAGGACGGACAGCGGGAGATTTAAACTTCACCTCCACACCTGCCCTGGTCTCTCTTCTGGAGACATTACAAAATAAATAATTGAAATAAATAAAAAAAAAAAAAAAATATATATATATAGAGTTATGAAAATAAATAGCTCGGCGTCACAATACAAAAGAAATTCTATCCCAGTATTAAAGACATATTATTTAACCTCAAAAAATTTAATAAAAAGATTTAAAGGGTCTAAAATACTGTCTGAATTACTTGCCCTTGCGGTTAAAAGTACACATACCATTAGGGTCAGGGTTAAGGTCAGGGTTAGGTGCCGTGAAGTCGACGGTCGCAGCGTTGCCTTGGAGTCGATGTTGGGGGCTTAAAACACCATCGAGCGTGAAATGCAAAAGACATTCTGTTAAAGTACGACAGCAAAACGACAGAGAATTCGTCGCTGATAAGGCATGTTGATCGCACATTTGAATAATGTCGGGCTGTAAACGGGTTTGGGCTTTTAAAAAGCTGTCAATCAAAATGTATTTGTCGGGCTCGGGCCTTGTCGGGCCAAACTTTTAAGGCCTGATTACAGCTCTACTCCAGCTCTCACACTAAGCTGTGATTCCTTTTTCTGCCCATGGTATACATCAATGGGCATGTTAAGCAGTTCTAAAGTTACTGTCGTAAGCTTTTAACACAATGATGTCTTTCTATATCACTTTTCAAGTTTATATATGGAAGAGCAGTCACATAAAGCATTCACGTGGTCTTCATTAAGACAGCAGTCCAGTTAAGGTCACACACTGTAGAATCACCAGTTGTGAAGGAAAACCATCAGTTTAATGATCCACTTCAGCAGCAAAATGTTGCGAATGAGGCCGTTTTTAAAGGTCGTAGTTGATTTATGCCCGGTGTGAATGTTCATGGTTGAGAGGAAAATCAAATAAAGTGTAACCACTCCTATTCAAGCTTTTATTTTGGTATTTGTGGCGTAAGAGTGTGGTAAATGTTTCAGTCTGTTGTTTTGAACGGGCCAAGGACTTGATCTATTGTACATGTGTTAAATGTGTGGCCTGTCTGTAGCATTGTGGTCGTAGTGTATGTGAAATCCAATTAAACATGTTTATGTAGCGCACTGAGAACTATTGTTTTTCTACTCAATTTCATCATATCAGTATCGCTCACTTAAAATAAGTTGCTGTATGTACTTTTGTTAATTCATAATCTCTTTGACAATTGGCAGTTGGATTTTGTCCTCTTTGGACAGAGCCGGGCTAGCTGTTTACCCCTGTTTTCATTCTAACAGACGTGAAAGTGCCAAGCCAAAGGAGAAAAAAAAAGGAATAAGCATATTTCCCAAAAAGCTGTCATGATCAAACAGAAAACGGCAGAGTTTGAGGCATTTTAGTATTTCTCTTGAAAGTCACTAGAACCTTGTACAGTATATTGCAATATACTACTAGGAGCTGAAGGGGAAACTGAGAGAGGCCAAAAAAGAAGATGGAGAAGACTGAGGTCAAAATGGGTCAGAACAGTACAAAGGAGGTGTGGGATGGGATGTCTCGGCAGTACAGGGGCACCCTAAATTTCTTCTGAGCTGAACCCATCCTTCAATAGGTTTGACACCACCACCCCTGTGTGACCAAACAGCACGTCGAGAGCTACATTTCCACTACTACACACTACATACCTCTCAGTAACAGTTCCACCTCATCGTGGTCCAAGCAAAAAAAAAATCCCCTTACTCTTCGCCACTGCTGTATTGCTATTTTCTGTATTTTACAGATGACACATCCATGATTTTAAACCGCCGAGAGACGTCAAACAATCTGCTTCCTGTTTACCCCAGTGTATGCGGTCGTGTGATATGCGTTGTCAGACATGTTATCCTTCACATATTTTTATTATTTTATTTTGTTGATCAAATACACAAATTTGTACATTGTCTGCATATCACAGAGAAAATACTATGAAAAAAATACAGCCCATTCCCTAATTCCTCCCCCAAACCTCATCTAACAGCAGGTACCTGAACACACACACACACACACACACACACACACACAGGGTTGTGGCACTATCTTTGTGGGGACCCGTCATTGACATAATGCATTCCCTAGCCCCTTACCCTAACCTTAACCATCACAACTAAATCCCTAACCTTAACCCTTACCCTCACCCTAACCAGAACCTCATTCTAACCCCAATCCTAAAACCAAGTCTTAACCCTCAAACAGCCCTTTAAAGTTGTGGGGTCCAGCATTTTGGCCCCACAAAGCTGTCCGGACCCTACAAGTATACTGGACTACCGTTGTTTTGGGCCCCAAAAAATATAGTTGGAAGTGGAAGTCAGGTTTAGTAAAGTCAAGAAGTAAAATAATGTAAAAGAGAACACAATGTAAAAACACAAATAAGTAAAGAGCTGATGGTAATCTCAAAGTGAAATCAAAAACAGACGAGTAAGAGAAAAGGCCTAAATTATGGGACTGAAAATGATGTTACAATGTAAAACGGCGAGAGAAGGAGAGTGCTTCTCTAAATTGACTAGAGATTCTGAAAGTGTTCCAGAAAAGCACACACACACACACACACACACACACACACACACACACACACACACACACACACACACACCTACCTTTTTGAATTTCAGAATCAGAATCAGAAAAGTTTTTTTTGCCAAGTAGGTTTTTTAACACATACAAGGAATTTGGTGTTGTTGGTGCACATCACACATTCTCTAGATGGAATATTAAACAATATAAGTATAGGTATAAACAATATAAGTATATGTACACAGTATGTATTAAATAAAAAATAAAGATATAAATAAAAAAGAGCATTACAGCAGAGAGAGAACAGTGGCATGAAGAGCCAGGGGTGGAGAGTCAGGGTGGTTTCCGGGCCTTGTTAATAATGATAATAATAATAATAATAATAATAATAATTTGCTGTTGCAGCCAGTAACCAAATAGCGAAACGATGTTTAGCTTTAATACAGAGCTAAAACGCGTGTGGTTTGTGTGGTTTGTGTGGACAGAGATCATTTTTGTCTCAAAACGCTTAAAAATGAAAACGTAGTAGCGTGGATGTAGCCTAGATCCCCACCAATCGTTCTCTCCACTTCATGGAAACCATCGAGGCCCTCAGCGCAGCAAGCTCCTTAGTTGCAACTTGTGACATTTTATATTACATACTTTTTTTTTAATTGATGTCCACCATCTCTCCACTCCTCTTTTGCTCCCTCTCTACCTCCTTCCAGGGTGGATACCACTCGTGTGGAGTTCACCATCTCCCTCAGAGAGAACTGGTCTCTGCCCTTCTTAGCGCTGCAGGTCACGGCTGTCACCTGTTTCCTCCGGCCTCAGCTCACCGCCTTACAGCAGGTACACACACACACACACACACACACACACACAGACACACACACACTCTCTAAATCACAGCCACAGCCTCGACAGCCTTTTACACATTATCTGCTCAATAATCTTCTGTCTAGTAGCACAGCAGGAATTAGTATATATGCCATTAGTAACCAAGTATCTAACCTGTGTCTGTGTGTGTGTGTGTGTGTGTGTGTGATTCCGTCCTCAGAAGGTGATGGTGTGGTTGATGTATGTGACGACTTTCTGTTTCTGTCTGACGTGGCAGTTCAACCAGTTCATCCTGCTTGTTCAGGCTCTCATCATATACGCCCTGGACTGTGTCGACTTCTTAACAACTACACAGGTATGTCTCCGAGACGGAACAGATACGTTAAAGGACAAATCCGGCGCAAAATAAACCTAGGGGTTAATTACATATGTGTACCGAGTCGGCCGCTCTCTGGGATCTGTTTTCATGCTAATCGAATGTGACCAGTTTCATCGCAAACCGCTAATTAGCTTATAACCCTAGTCGTCGGCAGACAGTTTATTAAAAAGATTGTTTATAAAGAGAGTACTGTTCATGTATACAGATGGGCGCCATCCTGGGAAAACAGTCACGATCAGTCGAACGACGAACGCCTTGCTTGAGCTATGTTACTGGTTACTGGTCATGACTGTTTTCCCAAGATGGCGCCCGCCTGTATACGTGAACGGTACTAACTATCTTTTTAACAAACTGTCTGTACACTTACAAAGTTCTCAATGCTTCGGTTTACATGTAGGGACCCTCATTATGCTACCGTGGAAGTGTGGTGCTATTTTGAGCCTTGTTAGTGGTATAGAAATAGCGATTTCTTTTTACTCACTTACTAATATTCTAGAGGTTTTCCAATCCAGTTTTAAAACCCTGCACAGCACAGAATCAGCTCTTTTAAGAGTTTTTAATGATATCTTTTTAGCTACTGACTCTGGTGACTGTGTCATTCTTGTGCTTTTAGATTTAACTGCTGCATTTGACACAGTGGATCATGAAATATTGAACTCAAGTTTGAAGCAGTGGGTGGGCATCAGGGGCATAGCACTGGAGTGGTTCAGGTCGTACTTGGCTGATCAAACTTTCTGTGTCAGCCTTGGTGACTGTGTATCCTCCTCTACTCCTCTCTCGTGTGGGGTTCCACAGGGCTCAGTTCTTGGCCCTCTCCTTTTCTCTCTCTATTTGCTCCTACTTGGTTCCATACTTAGGAAGCACGGCATTTCCTTCCACTGTTATGCAGATGACAGTCAGATTTATGTGCCTCTTAAAAAGAAAGACGCATACTCTGTCAGATTGCTACTTAAGTGTCTCGACGACATAAAGGCCTGGATGGCTCTGAACATTTTAAATTTCAATGATGAAAAGACGGAAGTGATGGTTTTTGGTGGCACCACTGGGACCCCCCCTGTAGATCTGGGTTCCTTGGCCCAGTATATTAAACCTAGCATAAAAAACCTAGGGGTTAAAGTGGACCCGGAGTTTAAGTTTAGCAGTCAGATCAAGGCTGTTGTCAAATCGAGCTTCTTCCACTTGAGGCAGCTGGCGAAAATAAAGCCGATACTGTCAAGACAGCACTTTGAGACGGTAATCCACGCCTTTGTTACCACACGGCTGGATTACTGTAATGCACTTTATGTGGGGGTAAGCGGGTCCTCCATCGCCCGTCTCCAGATGGTACAGAATGCTGCTGCACGTCTTCAACCCCCATTTTAGCCTCACTCCACTGGCTGCCTATTCAATTTAGGATCCATTTTAAAATTCTTTTATTTGCTTTTAAAGCCCTGAATGGTCTTGCCCCGCCCTACCTCTCGGAGCTTCTACGCCCTTATATATCTACTCGCTCTCTCAGGTCAGAGGATCAGCTGCTCCTGAGTGTGCCTAAAACTAAGGCTCAGAGGGGGCCGTGCCTTTGCTGTGTCGGCTCCTAAATTATGGAATGATCTGCCTCTGCACGTTAAACAGGCCTCTTCTCTGTCTGTTTTTAAATCCCGTCTTAAAACCCATCTCTTCTCTGTGCCTTTGACACCTAGTAAGAAGTCGACTTTATTTACTTCATTTAACCATTTATTTTGATTGCTTTTTATTGCGCGGCTATTATTATTTTTACTCATGTTTTATGTTTTTTATTTGTATTGTTGTATTTGATATGTAAAGTGAGCTGTTATGTCTTTTATTTATGATGTCTTATTTATTCTTCTGTACAGCACTTTGGTCAACTTTGGTTGTTTTAAAGCGCTTAACAAATAAAGTTGGATTGGATTCTTTAGCCGTGCCCCGACGACTAGCGTTATAAGCTAATAAGCGGTTTGCGATGAAACTGGTCACATTCGATTAGCATGAAAACAGATCCCAGAGAACAGTCGACTCGGTACACGTGTTATTAACCCCTAGGTTCATTTTGCGCCAGATTTGTCCTTTAAGGGTCACTTCCATGTATATATTATAAGAATGGGATAAGACTCCAAAATGGCACCTAAAACAAGTAATCTAACCATAAATCGGGGAATCTCTGTGTGTGTGTGTGTGTGTGTGTGTGTGTGTGTGTGTGTGTGTCTTTGAAACATCTCCTGAACCACTCATCCAATCTACTTCACACTTGGTTTCCTGGGTACCCAATGAACTTGGGTCTTTGGAATTTGGAGCAGTTTGGACAGCATTGGCTAATTCTGATTCTGATTGGATAATTCTGATAACACTGCCATAATACTGGCTTGTTCATGTCTACCCTTCACAATAAAAGCCCATCTTAAATTCACTCCAAGCATTTCGCTAAGAGGAAACTCAATAAAAAGGCATTTTTGCTGTCACTAGATATCGAACAAAAGGCCAGACACTATATCGTATTAAGTTGCTGTTAGCTGTAAATTCACTAATTCTAGGCACAGCAGAAGATAACGTCATGTCGGAGCTAGTCTCGCTTTGCCAGACCATCCACACGCTGCGGAGCGGAGGAGGGTCTGGCTACTCCACGTAGCATTCTGAAATGGGAGAAAAACATGCTGAGAAAACTCAGACTGGACAGATAGTCTAGCTAGCTGTCTGGATTTACCCTGCAGAGATCTGAGGAGCAGTTAACCATAGTCCTCAGAAATCCACCAGAGTTACAACACAAAGAAAGCAGAAGGAGACGGACATCAGCAAAAAGACATGCATCCGGCGGAATTTCTTGTGGAACGGGAGCAATCCTGAAAGTGGAACATCAAGGAGAAAGACTATCTCGTAGCTGACGTGCAAAGAGAGATCTCTTCCTCCGTCTCACTCAGACTCACCCTGGGTCCGGTTGTTGAAGTGTGCTGCTAACTTTCGACACTTACATTTCCGTCGGCGAACCAAATCCACATGTCACCGTGAACCGCCAAGCCACTGAGCCTGTTTGGTAATGAATACATTCAATAACGATAATAATGACGAGACAGCACCGCTGTCGTTAAACGCTGACTGTTGCCATATCAACATGTGTCGTTGACCAAAAATGTAGAATGTAGTTGAACAAAAACTCTTTTTATTTTCTTTATTTTGCATATTAAGTGCTTTGCAGACCTTCTGTAATTCATTTTGGGATACAATTTTGGTTCTAGAGAAAGCTACAGGCAGCAATACCACAGGCCAAGCAATTAGCCCGTTTCAAACGGACACGATTTGAACGGGCACTGTACTAGTTCCTAGTCTGCCTACATTTTAAAAGGAATATTACAGAGCTAATACCAGGCCCCCAGGCAGAGTTGTCAATCCTCAAAACACGGCATATCCCTGTAAAGGGTTGACATCATCTCGTATTACCTACTCTAATTGTTTCACAGCACCATGTGTGTGTTTCTCTAGGTGACCACTTTGTACCTTGTTCAAGTGAGCAGTCTGCTGAGTGTGTGGCTCCTCCAGTTCTGTAACTCCATGATACTGGGCTCACTGGTTCTGAGCTTCATCGTAGCCGCACTCTTCATCAAACACTGCCAGGTTAGTGTGTGTGTGTGTGTGTGTGTGTGTGTGAGAGATGGATACAAAGTAAAACATTTGAGAGTTTGAAATCAGAAGAGGCAGGATTTGGGAACATAGAGAATCAATATAACACTGTTAGTGTATCAAAGTCTCAGAGAGGAATATCCAGACAGTTGTGGTAGCTTGTTTAAAAAAACACAGATGGAAGATTAACCTGCATGGTGTGAAGAAGCCCGTGCTGCAGTCTGCATTATTATTATATATTTTTTTTGTGCAGAAGATAATTCTAATATGTATGCTGTAGACACATTTTCCTGTCAGGTCTAAATTTCATTTAGTTAAATCAGATCCTATCACAGTGACAATTACAGAAACATGCAACGTGGAATGGAGAGTAAGATGGAGGAAGGTTGAGAATCACAAATGGGAGAGAAAGGTTTCACATCTGGCTTAAAATATTTGTATACAGTGACACATGCTCTTATTGCAGGCATGTTTGACCCATTCTTATATGTATTAGACGTGCGGACTAGAGCTGATTGACTTGGATTCTAGTTAGTTTTGAATTATGAATCTGATGACTTTAGACTCGACATGCAACTCCACTTGGACACCAGCAACTCGTGACTTCCCCTTGGACTTTAACACTTGACTTGGAATGACTTGATATCCTCCCACGGCCAAACGTTGAAATGTATGTACGTAGGACTGCAGCGTATCGACGCTTCATTTTCCAGACAACAGATTGAACTTTAAAAATAATGTATAAAAATCTTAAAAAAAACTCCTTTGACAGCAAATTCTGTCAGCTGCAGCTAACTAATATGAATGTTCAAAATGAAAGTGGCTGGCTGCTGTCTGTTTGATGTGCAAGCTGGCGTTTGGACTTGGCCAAACGCCATTTGTCAGATAACTGAAGCATCACTCTGTCAAATTGACAGTGGACAGTGTTGCGCTTTACAAAGGTAGCTTCGGTGAAAACACAGCCATGAACCCAACGCAAAGCAAAGAAAACAACTCATACCGGGAGTGGGAAGCTAAACGTGTGTTCACCGTCGAGACTCACCAACCTCCGTAAAAAGGTAGCTTCCCAGCGGCGAGCCGTCGCGCCCTTTGGAGGACGAACAAACTGTCGCTGCTCCGGCCGACGCGGTCACAAGGCCACCAGCGTTCAAGTTCAGGGCTTCAGCCAACGTTTAAGTAAACGCAACTGCACGCGAGAAGAAAAAAGGAACAGATCCCCCAATGACACCGGAAGATATAGTCTCTCCCGGGTCATCCAGGGGTCACAAGTGACATCGTTGGTATACATACTCGAACTGCGCATGCACAAAGGGAATATTCAGTGCTTTAAGCACCGCCTCTGGCGGTCAGCAGGGATGAAATGGAACACCATAAAGTAGTAACATAAAGAGGAAATATGAAGTGATGTGATAATGGAAAAAGAAAACATTGTTAAGTGAAGGCCATCTTGTCAAACAATGGCCGTTTCACATCCATTTGAGTTGTCTGAATCTCTCAGTTCAACTTTCATTCATTGGATCAACTCAATAATTCTGAATCTGGACCTTACACCAAAAGGGCTAAAAGTACGGACCTAATTAAAATCATTGAGTTTATTAATTTGAAACTTCTGTTACTGAAAGCTGAACACATGGATTCAATAATCAGTTGAAAATTAGATTCAGATTTGACCCCAACCCTAGTCACTAAAATAACATACCAAGTTTACCTGATCATTTTGCTGTTAAATAACATTTTGTGAAAAGTGCGTAATGACTCGTTCAGAACTCGAAACTCAAGCACGTTTAGGAGTTGGACTCGACTTGAGACTTGACTTGGACTCTAGCTCAGAGACTTGTGAGCATCTCTGCATTTAGCTAATACAAGGCGTGTCCAAGTGAAGATGCATGTGTGTGTGTGTGTGTGTGTGTGTGTGTGTGTGTGTGTGTGTGTGTATATATATATATATATATATATATCCCTCAAATGTCTAAATGTAAAACTGCATTGAGAATATAAAATATGTATTGACTAATCTGGTGTTGCTGCCTGCTGATGAAGTCTGGTCTGAAGACAGGAAGCCTGCTGGTTCGTCTGGGCAAACTGCTTCTCCACAGCACCCTGGTTCTCCTTCTCACCGTCACCATCAACTACCTGGCCAAGGTGCTCCTCCTCTTTTTTTTCTTCTCTCATCTCCCCCTCCCTCCCCTCCTTCCTCCGCTCCTCCCTTTCCTGTCTTATAGTGCGTTCCATTTACCTCGGAACTCGGGAGCCGAAGCTGGGAATGACGTCACGCCCGAGTTGAATGCGTTCCATTTACAAGTCGGATTTTCATTGTTTTCATTAGCTCTAGCCAGGTTAGCCATAGGTAGCAATACCAGTTTATAACAACGCATTACGCTGTTTTTACACTACATCTTTCACTGTTGTTGATGCACAGAGCAGCCATATTGAAGTTTTAGCTCGGGGTACTTGATGGTTGTCCCGAGTTCTGAGCTCAGAAAATCTGACTTCTGAGTACAAACGGAACACACTATTACTGCTGCTGCAGCCCTTACACTCTCCGACCTCCCTCTACCACTACCCTCCTCTACTCCGCATGTATGTAAAACTCATACTGGAGGTATGATGTGAGCTCACCGTATGATCTCAGTGTGGTTTATTTACATATTTATACATCTGGGCATGCTGATCTGAGCCTTGACAAGATGACCTTATCTCTGTGTGTGTGTGTGTGTGTGTGTGTGTGTGTGTGTGTGTGTGTGTGTGTTTACAGAAAGCACTACAGCTCAGATCAGACGAACACATCTTTAAATTCATCAAGTCAAAGTTTGCCTTGGGCCCGACGAGGTATGAACACACACACTCATAGCAGCGTACACACAGAACACACACACAAGTATAGATTCACGTGCGTCGCACTTTACTCTCATAAATCCACATGTTTCCACAGGTACGTGCTCACAGACTGTATTATCCACTAAGCACCAGTATTTTAGCACCTGGGGTGCACACACACACATATGAATAATAGATGTCGGGGTAACGCCATCAGGCCTCCTATTGATCAGATACTGTGTGTGTGTGTGTGTGTGTGCGTGTGTGTGCGCGTGTGCGTGTGTGTGTGTGTGTGTGTACGTGTGTGTAGCTGCTCCAGGTTGGCAGATAACACAGCTCGCAACAACGCCACACAACTGGCCCTTCCATTATTCAGGAGGCTGGCAAACACATTGCTTACTCTCCACTCTGCCTCTCCGTCTGTTCTTGTTTCTCTCAATGGCTGACATTTTTTAATGCCTTGAGTTTTTGTGATATCTCAATTCTCACTTCAATTATAATAATACCAGAAGCAGTATTGCCAGTGTCATGTGGAAAATGTACTGCACGCTGTAAAAAAACAACACAAGTTTATACTGTACAGTCATGCGGCATGCCATATCGAGATAATAGATCCAGTATATTGTGAAAACATATACTACGCTGTAATATAGTACACATTTGTGAATCGCTTTTTCTGTCAACCTGACAGAAAAAGACCTTTATGTAAAGAGACGTTTTGTAATTTGTGATGGAAACATGTAAGTAATATACACGTAAAATGTCCATTTTTGCAGCTCTCTCTTCAGTTCCTGGAGGTTTTTAATGTAGTAGTTGGAAGAACCAGGCCTATTATATCTTGATGCAATGTTTCAATGATTGGACAAAGCTTGGATTTTTCAGCACTTCAAAGCTGGCCTACAAATGATCTGGAGTTGTTGTTAGAGCAACAAATCCTCAGGCCAAACCTGCAGTTAGCTGGATCATGACCAAGACGTTTGAAGGTGTGGACACACAGAGCCGACGGCCAAACCTCGGCAGAAAAGGCAGTTGGACTGATCAGTCTCCCCAAATTGATCATAAAGGTGCCTCAGAACACACCAAAGAGACAAGACGTAATACGTCTCCATAACAGCAGGCGGCGCTGATCTGTATTGTAGCCCAAAAATGAAAACCGGCAGCTGATTGGATGAACGCGTCACGTGGGTCTGGTTTCTCCGGAAATTCAAAGACAGACTGTCTTAGCTGCTGCATGTTGAGAGCCTTTCCTAAACACCTACTTCATGTAAATGCAAGTGCCATATTGCACAACATATCAGCGCTGATCTTGGTTCTGACTCTCTGCTCATGTTGCCTTTATTTCAAAATAAAAGTGCCTTATGTTCATAAAACCAAATTAGTTGCATTATTAAAATGATCACTTTAGCCTGGAAAACCACATGTTAGCCTGGATTAGTTAGAATCAGATGTATTGCCAAGCAACGTTAGCACTTGCTTGGTGTACAACAATAAACAATTATTTAAACAATAAACATTGAAAAGGGAAATAATAATAGAGCAAAGGACTGCTACAGTCAAAACATCCACACAGAGTAGATATATATTACAATAAAAATGAAGTAAAAAGACACTATAACAAATATGTGCAGTATAGCTGTTTTAGAAAGGAAAAGAAGGCTGGACGGTCTGTGCAGGTTGTGCAAAAAGATTGATCAGCGATGTGCAAAAGTCCACAGTTTATATAATATGTGCAATGGCCAGGGATAATAGTCCCTAGTAAGGCCACATTTAGAGAACAACATCCTGGGTAGTTAGCATGAGTACAACTTTCAGCGTCATCAACAGAATTTACTGATTGATAGACAAGTGATCACCTCTGCAGTGAATGTTAACCACCAAAGACTGAGAGACTAAACAAAAAAACATATTACGTTACACTTTCAATTGTTAACATTAAGTTAGCTCTCTCCTCCCTGTGTCAGCTCCATTTCTTCTGTGTCCATCTTTCCCTTTCTCTTGCTCTCTTACTCCCTTTCATCACCTCCACCCTCTCTTTCTCTCTCTTCATTCATTTCTCCTACCCTCCTGCAGGGATTTCGATGCCAATCTGTATCTGTGTGAGGAGGCCTTTGGCCTGCTGCCCCTGGACACCCTGGAGCGCCTGGCCGGGACCCTGCTACTGTACCCCTACATCGTCACACTGCTGCTGCTCAGCGGCGTGTTTGCGCTGGCTGCACTGCACAACCTGAGGTAGGTGATGGCTGGGGGGGACATGGGAGGTGGGGAGGGGGAGAAGGCGTGCTTTTGAAAACCCCTGCTGTCACATGGAGAGGTGTGTGGCAGCTCTGTGTTGGAGGAGGTACGTGGTGATATGCCTATAATGTTCAAATGAAACACACAGTTGAAAGTACAATTTCCACGTCTTGTGTCCTCCTTCCTTCCACTCTGTTGATGTTAATTATCAAGTGGCAGTAGTGTGATCTCCTCCATCTGTCCTTCTGTTTGTTTCTCTGTGAACGGCATTAACTGAAAGCTAATGACCAGTTTAGTCTGAAGTTTGTGGTTGTGCGCATTGACACTCCCAACAGAAAGTAATCTATTGATTTGTTTGGTGACCCTACGACCCTTGACTATCTGATATAAGTGATCTGTCATGTTTCCAGTATTTTGTGAAATTCAACTCCCGTACACTGCCTGCCCAGCACCAAACAGCAGATCCAGACACAGTTAGAGACGAGCTGGTGAACACAGTGGAGCATTCAGCAGCTAAAGAGACTTTAAAGAGAGCTAAAGAGATTTCCCTCAGGAGCTGGTGAAGCTAAGCCCAGTTTAAAGGAGAGTGAACAGAATTCATCAGGTGGACACAATACGACTCCAAATGAATGCTAATGTTGCTCCGTGTCTGCTGGATGTGTAAATAAGCTATTTGCTTACATGTTCCTCATACCAATTTAAACAGGGGTAATAAGTCGACGTTGTGTTCACAGTAGGTCGACATAGTCTACGGTTAAAATAATAATTATTATTATATTATTATACTTACTTACTTAACCGTTCTGTTAGTTCACACACAGTATGCATTAGCAGCTGCGTAGAAGGAAGCGCAGGAAATGAAAACGTTGCTTTCAAGGATCAATTAACTCAATTAAAAATCATTTTCTTGATAAATATCAAGAAACTGTAACTGAAACAAACTGTATTTATAACCGTTTCAAGCTCAGAAATGACTCAAAGTCATAGCTCAGGTTAGCACCTTGCGTCAGCCACTATTTAGTTTTAATTTAAAGTGCTCATATTATCCTCATTTTCAGGTTCATAATTGTATTTAGAGGTTATATCAGAATAGGTTTACATGGTTTAATTTTCAAAAAAACTCCATATTTTTGTTGTACTGCACATTGCTGCAGCTCCTCTTTTCACGCTCTCTGTTTTAGCTACAGAGTGAGACATCTCAACTTCTGTTCCATCTTTCTTGGGGGTCGCACATGCTCAGTAGCTAGGTAAGGACTACTAGCCAGTCAGAAGCAGAGTATGAGGGCGTGCCCTGACAGTACCTAGGTAAGGACTGCTAGCCAGTCAGAAGCAGAGTATGAGGGCGTGCCCTGACAGTAGCTAGGTAAGGACTGCTAGCCAGTCAGAAGCAGAGTATGAGGGCGTGCCATGCTAGCAGCTAGGCGAGCATTATAACGTGTGTTCCAAAGTGACCACGTTTGTCTCTGAAGTAAAGGCTGGACTACAATAGAGCTGTTTGGAGCAGTTTGTGAACAGTGTTTTCTGTTGGAGATGGTAAGTCCCTTTTGCGGGAGACTTTGGGCTTTTTCACTTTGTAAACCTATAACATGCACAAAAAAGATATATAACACAATAAAGGAATGGGAAAAAGCCAAAAAGCATAATATGAGCACTTTAATCCTCAAACTCCAAAGTTTGTTGGCGTCCTTATACGGGCAAGTTGGTCAAAGGAGATAGTGAAATGTGAATGAACGGAGAGTCTCAGCCCTTGTAGAAAGTAAAAGGAGTTTCAGTTTAGAAGCGGACCCAGTGGTAGTCACCGGGCCTGTGTCTCCGCACATCACTGCAGGTTTAGAAATGCCATTATTGCTCCATTCTCAGGAAAACAGAATATTCTACCAGCTGCCTTTCAAAGCTTCTTTTGCCTGTGGTGCGAGGTGAGGGGCCGCATTGAACTAATCACATTAGCATATCAACTCGCCCACTGCTGTTGGACGGCTGGAATACTAACCTCGCAGAACAAAGGGCTATTTGCCAATTCAGGAATTAATTTAATCCAGTTTACCCCACCTCACGTACGTAGAAGGGAGAGCCAGATTGGATTTGTATTCAAATGGGAGCCAGTGTCCGTCTGATTTGGTGCGGGAGGCCAAACCGGGGGAGTGACATCATTGCCCTCGGGCCTTTCTCTGTTTGTCTGCGTACTGACTGCAGACACAAACGCTCATGGGTCTGCATCACTGCGTGTCCGCTTGTGTGCAAAACAGCTAATGAAATTGGAATAATATCCATTCCACCCACCTACCCTTCTGCCTCTCTTCTCAAGCGTCTGGCTGGAATGTTTTATGTATCACTGTTGTCTTTCGTCCTGCTGCCTTTTGTGTTGTTTTGTTTCTCAGCCGAGGATCGGCCGAGGAGAGGAAAGGAGCCGCAGACGGGCGAGTGGTGGCTCTTCGTCCAGATGTGGCCTACAATCTGTTGCATACACTGTTCTACGGCCTCCTGGCTTTCAGCACTATGAGGTGAGCTCATGCACATTAGTGGTGTAAATCACAAGTTTGATTACGATATTATATTGATTCTTTGGACAACGATACGCTATTTGCTGATATCTTGATGTCTGCCACGATACGATTTAGATTCAATTCAGGGTCCAATATGAGACTAGGCGTGGGCCGGGATGAGATTCTGACGCTATGATAACCTTTAGCAAAAATATCACAGTATTAGGGTGAATGACAGCTATAAATGTATTATTTTCTAAATGTCTGGGTAAAAAACTATTTTTTTTCCAATGAACAAACATTTTATTTTTTAAACACACTGCACATCGGCAGGGAGAGGGATTTCTAAACTGCACTTTCTGCCCCTTGACCACTCATAAAAAAGCAGCTCATAACTTAGGAACGGTATGACAGAAAATGTGATGACATGTGATTTTGAAACTGTGACTTTTTCAAACTGCGGTATACCTTGAAACCGGTAACCATGCCTATATGAGACACTATCATATGCCCATTTAACACAGTTACATTTTTATCAACTCAAAAAAAGCAACCAGAATATGATTTGACAACGTTATTACTGAGCTCTTCCAGGCATTTAAAAACAAAAACAAATAAAATACAATATATATATATATAAAATAAAAAGAATAAATATAAAGTGGGAATCTAGCCGGCTTGGCTCAGTTGGTAGAGCAAGCGAACATATATAGAGGTTTACTCCTCAACACAGCGGCCGCAGGTTCGACTCCGACCTGCGGCCCTTTGCTGCATGTCATTCCCCCTCTCTGTCCTCTTTCATATCTTCATCTGTCCTGTGTAAATAAAGGCCTAAAAATTCCACCAAAAAAAGTATATATATAATAAAGGGGCATCTTACAGATGATATGTATTGATATTGTTTTCACTTTGCATTGATAATATTGGATCGTGGATCATTGAGTCGATGTATCGCTACACCCCTAATGCAAACGTAATTGTATCAGTGATCATGTACACTCGACTCACATACATTCCCAAAGTAGTCACATTGGTTTAGTTCCCAGGCAGGACTCTTCAAATGTACTTTTCCTCTTGACGGCTTGATTCTTGATTGTGCATGCTCGTCAGCAGTGTTGGGCTGAAGTTACTTCCAAAATGTAATACATTATAGATTACTAGTTACTGTCATTTGAGAGTAATTAGTTATATTACAATAATACTGTCTCTGAATTGTAATGCGTTACACTACTTTTTGCATTACTTTTGAGTTACTTTCACCAAAATAACAGGGGATGTTTGATTTGGCAGCTAGCTTGTGAATTTCAAAAGTCTCCTCTTTATCCACTTTAATACATCATAGATTATTCATATTTTGTTTAATTAATGCAAATTTATGCAAAGTAACTAAAGCTTTAACAAATAGATAAGTAAAATGTATAATAAAAAGTAGGAGAAAATGAAAATACTCAATTAAAAGTACGGCATTGTTGTAAAATGTTTGTTTATAGCACTCGAATAGGAAATTCATGTTGTTTAGTTTAAAGGAAAATGTTCAATTATAGTGTGATTACTCACTATTTACATTATTTACAGTAGGCCTACTTGATTTACAGCTGATTTGTGAAAAGATAGCCTACACAACCTTATTTAACAGTAATTTAGTTTTACTGCGAACCGTCACAGGAAGTGCTTTTATTTTGAAGTAGGCCAAACGGAAGTTGTCTGTTGTGTAGCCTACTCTTGCTAGCTTACTGAGATGCAACATGTTCGTCAGGCTCAAGTTGTTCACTTTCTTGTTTGTAAAACTGCAACATATTGAACAGTAAATGGTCACGGTAAAAGACAAGCGTTTTTGGTCGTCATTCGAAGCAATTCCACTACAGACATAGTCGATGATGAAATGCAATGATATTTACGTGTCGCAAGCCTCAGCATTAATTCCCAACATGTTTATATCTGTCAGCCGCTGACGTACCGTCACCTGTTGGGACATACGTTGTCCGTACCGTCTCTGGTTCTGGCTCTGACCACGGGAACAGAAACAGGACAGCTCACTTCAACGCAGCGTAATAACTCCTGAAAATAATATCTATCTCGCCAATGTCTCTGCAGTCATCTCAACCACTGAATACAGCGACAGGAAATAATACGGCTTTTTTTTTTCCTGTGAAGAAATGTGTCGCAGTGTTGATGAATTCTTAAAAAAACAATTGTAACGAGTAGAATATTAACGAAATGTAATTAGTAATGGGTTATATTACTGCGTTACAGCAAAAAGGAATACATTCCTGTAATTTCGTTACTTTTGTAACGCGTTACTCCCAACACTGCTCGTGAGCAGTTGGAAGCCTGGTAAAGTGCCTCTCAAATGCTTTTCGCCAAGTGTCTGAGTGGTCCACTTCAGCCTTGATCGATGTGGCCCCCACACCACGCACCGCCCCACAGTGGCAGATAGTGACAGGGACAGAAAGAATCAAACACAGTCGGACAACTGTCAAACGCACATGGGTCCGTGCTCGTAGTTATTTGAACTACACAAGACAACACAAGAACACCATTGACCGCTTGCTAAGCCCCGCCCCCCTTCTTCGTTACTGTTGCTACACCTGACAAGATTGCACATATGCGGGTCACAATAACGGTGGCAGATTTACGATTAAAAGTTGTAGTGGCTTTTGAAAGAATGGTTTCTTGATTCCAGGCCGAGGTAAAATAAGATGACATCTAATTTCTGCAAGGGGGCCGTTGATTGCCACTAGCAGGTTTTATCAGCTGTAGCTAGCCAGTGTAAAAGCTAACGTTAGCTCACTTTTACGTGCTTTTTGAACATGGGCAGGGATGGGGCAGAGCGGACGTGAAGTGGTAGACTGTTCCAGAGTGTGGGAGCACTGGCAGAGAAAGCCCTGTCCCCAAAAGTCCGCAACCTGGTGTGGGGGGTATCCAGCAGGTCCTTGTCAGAGGACCGCAGGGAACGTGACTGTGTGTAGGGGTGGAGGAGATCTTTGAGGTATTGTGGTGAGAGTCCATGGAGAGATTTGCAGGTGAGCAAGAGGATCTTGTAGGTGATGCGTGACTTGACTGGCAACCAGTGGAGCTGTTGGAGGATGGGAGTGATGTGCTGCCAGGGCTTGGTGTGGGTTAGAACCCTGGCAGCAGAGTTCTGGACATACTGGAGTCTGCTAAGGGCCTTTGGTGGGCAATCCAGACAGGACACCATTGCAGTAGTCCAGACGGGAGGTGATGAACGCATGGATGTGTGTCTCAGATACTGAATGTGTGAGTGAAGGCCGGAGTCTTGAAACGTTTCTGAGGTGGTAGAAGGCGGACTTAGTGATGTTTTTGACGTGGGACCGGAAGGAGAGAGTGGAGTCCAGGATGACGCCCAGGTTGCGCACCTCAGGAGATCGGGAAATGGAGCAGCCATCCACAACCAGGGCCAGGTCTCCAATTTTCCTGAGCAGTGGT